>NC_092630.1:61006618-61306618 GCF_039555335.1 Amphiura filiformis | reverse complement strand
AGCAACACCGGTGGACACTGGAATACCGTCCCCAGCTGAATTGCTGTTAGGAAGACCAGTCAAGCACTACATTGCCCAGCTTCCATTTAGCAGACAAGACTCACGAGAGAGATGGAGCAAATGAGAAGCTGAAGGAGAAGCAGAGAAAGATGAAACAGGACTATGACAAGCATGCAGGAATGGACCTTGACCCTCTATATGATGGACAAAGAGTCAGAGTGCTGAACTCTGATAGCAAAGTCTGGCAACCAGCAGTGGTTACTGGAGTACAGCAAGAACCAAGATCATATGAAGTAACCACACCAAATGGATCTGTGCTGAGAAGAAACCGCGCACACATCAGGGGAATGCCTCAGAGTGAAACAAACAAGACCCAGCCAAGAAAGGTCCGGTTTGAAGACAAACCAATCAGCTCACCAAGTCCCAAAGAAACCAGTATCGAGAAGCAGCAACCAGTAGACCCAGGACATGGAAAGGATGTTACGACTACCCGGTCTGGGAGAGTAAGCCGAATGCCAACTCGATACAGGGATGAGTTGTAACCTGCCAACCTGTTACTTGTGATCATGTGTTTTTATAGCACATAGCCAATTGTTTTATAAAATTTATGTGTTCAAGGATGTGTACATACATACACGCTGACATACAAAAATGTGACACCAACAAAATAATACATAGCCAAAATTACAAACTTTTGTCAAATTTCATAAGTTTTTTATTGAAACTCACTTTTGGCATGAATTGCATTGTAACATTGCAGTGTTGCACATTGTATACCAAATATACATGTGGTCGCACTCAACACGCAAGAACCGGGCAAATTGAAAAACCCATGTACATTTGCCAGCCAAGGTGAAGACTCATGTGTATGTATTGACATTGTCAGTTTTCAAATACATACATGAAAAACACCTGTAAACTTTATTATGTGATACAATGTTTGCTAAAGTAAACACCCCTTCCTGGACTTGTGAACTTTTATCAAACTTTTGGAAAGAAGGGGATGTTGTGATAGCCAATCATTAGGAACTATCTCATAGTGACTAATCACGCATTACGTAATTGGATCGTGCATGCGCAAATATCACTACGCCTACCAGATATCAATCACCTAAATGCTAACCTGATAAGTTGTCATTAAAGTGTATATTTGAACCATACCTACCGTGTCTGACTATTACATCAGTGATTACTTCCATAAATTGATTCAAGATAGCTTGAAAACAGTTGCGACTTGACTCCAATATTATTTCATTCTTGTTCTTCATTTCTCCCCGAAATTGCTATCTTCTAATCTGTAGTTAGGTTGATATCATTATAACCACTATAACCATGTTCATCATTCTTGTTCTTGATCTCTTTCCATATTTTCATAGGTACATAGTTTGAAATCATATCATTTGTGAATATGCCTTTTCCAAATGTACTATTGTACTATCTTGGGAAGATAGCTTGAAATGATTTTCCACTACATTGGTGTATCATTTTTGATTGATTATCAAAATTGCTATCTTACGTCTACAGACAGTTTCAAAACCAGTTTCTCTTGCATAAGTCTAAAGTTGCACCACTATGAGGGTGTCATTCTTTCTCTTGAACCCCATCCCAACTCTTCCCTGCAGGGGATAGTTTAAGTGCTACTGTCAGTAGTACTGTAACCACTCTGGTATAAGCCCACCCCCACTAGATGGCAGATTTCACTTCAAAAATGGGGGTGGGCTTATAATCGGGGAAGGGATAGTGCTTGAATTTAAAAATAAGAACAATCACACCCCATTTGTATAATGCCCAATGTACCAGTAATTTCTATCATCTATGTCAATTTCTTAAAATTATAAGTGTGGAATGTTAATTATCAACTGATATTTTTTTATATTTGTTCTTAAATATGAGAGCAAAGCATTGATTTGATTTAAGAACTTGTCCAAAATTTAATACTGGGCTTATATCTGAGTGCACCCTTGTTCCTAGAATGTTTCGAAAAATAGGAGGTGGGCTTTCCAAAATTACCTTCTGAGGTAGATAGCTTGAAATAATTTACCACATTTTGGTGTACCATTCATGTTCTATGTGGATTTTCAAAATTGCTATCTTCAGTAGATAGATAACTTGAAATAATTTACCACATTTTGGTATCAAAATTGCTGTTTTCAGCAGATAACATGAAATAATTTGCCACATTTTGGTGTATCATTCGTGTTCTACATGGATTTTCAAAATTGATATCTTCAGCAGAATGAAATAATTTGCCACATTTTGGTGTACCATTCATGTTCTATGTGGATTTTTAAATTGCTGTCTTCAGTAGATAGCTTGAAATCATTTGCTACTTAATTGCCAGTATTTCATCATTAATATTGTTATCTTCCAAGTGTAATCTGGAAATATTTTGCCCCTACACTACAGTCCTATTTGATAGCATCATTCTTTTTCTTGACCCTAGCCATCTTTGCTATCTTCAGTAGATAGCTAGAAATACACCACATCATGTCTCATTCTTGTTCCTATTCCCTTTCTAAAATGACTCTCCAGTACATAACTTGAAAATATTTGTTACTTGATTGCCGAATCATTCTTTTTCTTTTCTTTACCCATCCAAGCTCGCATCTTCAGTCTGGTTTCTGATTCCTTTCCTATCTTCAGTAGATAGCTTTAAAAACATGATTTATAACTTTACTGTAGCATCATTATTTTTCTCTACCCATCCCAGACTCAAATCTTCAGTAGGTAGCAACTATAGATAGTCTCATTCTGGTGACTGATTCCTTTTCAATATGACTATTGTCATAGCTTGAAAACAATGTGTTTCTTAACTGCAGCATCATTACTTTTCTCTATCCCAACACAAACCATATCTTCAGTAGATAGCCACTACATTTTGGTTTCGTTCTTCTTTCTGATTCCTTTCCAAAATGGCTATCTTCAGTAGATAGCTTGAAAACATTTGTTACTTGACTGCTGCATCACTCTGTTTCTGTATCCCATTCCAAACATATCTTCAGTAGATAGCAATAAGAATGTGTTTGATTCTGTTCCAAATTGCTATCTTCTGTAGATAGCATGGAAGCATTAGCACTACAGTGGTTTGCAATATATTCTTTTTGATTCTGATCCAAATTCCTTTCTTCTAAAACATGTTTGTCACAACATCAATAGCCATCTTGTTCTTCTTCTAGGTTGCTATCATTTGTGAAATCATAAATTAACCCAGTACAATTATGTTAATTTTGTTATGTATACATTTCATTGATTGTTTACAGTGGTTTCTAATTAGTATTTCATCAATATTACGTATAGCTACAACAACATTGTAAAGGAGTTCCTTTGGGTGCAGGTCAAGTGGCTCTCTTGAAGAATACACAGGATCACTGATATAAGTAGTTTCATATGGTGTGGCAGTTAGTTTTCCAAGGATTCAATGTACCTCAACCAAAATGGTTTACTTTTCACACAAATTATTAAAATATTGCTCATCTGTATTGGTGGAGCTTTTAATTAGAGCTGAACTGCAACATCACGTTTAAGTTTTCTTTTGTAAATTGTGTTTTGAATGTTAAAGTCATTCATAATTAAAATTTCAAACACAATATTTCCAAGATATTTTCAAGTCAAGTTTTTATGGAGAACGGTGTAAAGCAGTTTGCAAATATTATGTTTTGTTGCATCAGGAAGACATATACCAAGTATATTATTTTCAAGTAATTTGCCACATATGCTTGCACTCACAATACGTTGCACACCTCATGTATGCTATAAAGGTGACTTTTTACTCTGAGAGTGTTTCAACAACTTAAGCACAAGAGTAGCACACCATGGCAACAACAACCATCTGTTTGTTATTAAAAGCAGTTTAATATTGAGCCTTTAAACGTGCATGTACAATGTACGACTGAATTGTGTCAAAGCGAGTATATTGCAATTTAGCATTAGTTGAAATTAATTTATTAAGTGGAGAACGTTAGCTCGATGAAAAGTAAAAGTTAACTTCGTACTCAGAAGCGAAGCGAGTCTGTGATGCTATTCATCACTCTGTTGTGCATAATTGATGGCCATACACACCCGTGCATGACGTGACATTCACTAGTTAGTTTGATAAAAGCTTCAAACAAAACACTGTAACCTTGACCTCGGGGGCCTTTGTAATTACTTTGCTTCATTAAATTTCTCATCAAAAAGTATTAGAAGCCCTTCAGATTCTTATTCCAGTAACTTAAGTTAGTGGCAGAAAGAAAATATCGACTGATTTGTATCAAAAATTTATAAACACTTGCTGGTACGTTGCATGGTGAATGTTTTGTTTTGTTAAGTGCAGTTTCATCTATGAAATATATTTTGTTCCTTGCATACAACAGCAATTATTTACTACTTAATAATTTTGTTTTACTTGCTTTTACTAAGATGGTAAAGTTTGCAACCTACATTATACTTTTAACATTTGTGCAAAAATGGAAATGACAAATTCAATTTGTATTTGAATATATTCAACAAAGAAATCATAATTTAATAACTTTTTACATATCCACAGTGAAATTTGAACTGCACATATTTCTTCATTTCCAGTTAGATTGGAAGGACTCAAATTTAATCGCTAACATGCGCATTCATATCATACATGCATAGGTAAACATAATATGGCATTATTAATCATTGTCAGAAGAAGAAACAAATTGTGGTAAGAGCGGCGTGGCAAACTCGTGCTTGGTCATGGTCCGTCATTATTGCAGACGTCAAAAGCAATGGTCTAAAGTAACTTCAAATTACAATGAAACTCTGATGCATCGAGCGATCCCTCAATGTGGTGGAAATTGTCATTGACACAATATGTTTGTAGTGCCAGGCACTAGAGGCTTAACCCTTACGACAAAATACTGGGCCAGTTCAAATCGCTACATAATAATCTTGACATTTTGTAAATTGCTTAGTTTATTGTAAAGTTCAAAAATGGAAAACCTGTGGATGTATCATCCATTACTTTCAAAATTGTGACCATTGGATCTTTGTAAATCTGTTTGGTTTGCCCCCAGAGGGCTAAACGGAAGAGGATAATTTATTTTAAACTAGACAAGAGAGAAAAAAGTATGGCGGTATGAGATGGCAGAGTTAAGAAAGCACAGTTTCTTTTCTGATGAGTATTTGAAATGCAAGCTTGTTGTGTGAATCAAGTTTCCGGCTGCCCTGAACACGAA
The DNA here is from genome assembly GCF_039555335.1 of Amphiura filiformis. Lineage (NCBI taxonomy): Eukaryota > Metazoa > Echinodermata > Ophiuroidea > Amphilepidida > Amphiuridae > Amphiura > Amphiura filiformis. The sequence goes on along the minus strand of NC_092630.1, from coordinate 61,301,432 downwards.
TGCAATTTTGGCACGCCGGCAGCAAACAATATTTAGCTCATACATTTTGATTGCAACAAATACATTGCTAACAAAACTGGGTGTGTGTATTGAGGAGAGTGTTGCTTGTTGCTCCTTGTTGGGGTGGTAATTTTCACATACAGAATTTTTGTGATTTCTGACAAGGAGGACCTGTGTGCATGTTGATACTTGTGTGAAATTCATGCTGTAACAATGTACGTCAAACAATTATTATTATTATGATAAAAGTTCATATTCACATGTTGTTAAATTTGTGTCCTAACATCTTGGCAGAATTTGCATTTTAATTTCAGAAAGTCAGTGTATAGTCACTATAAGTTTACAGTGTAAACATAATTATTTCATGTTCAAGTATGTATTGTATTTTACTTATATTATACTCTGTATGAATACCCTTTAAGGGTACACGATGTATTGTTTGTTGAAGCAGCAAAAAAAAATTGATTTTCATTATCTTAATATATTATTGAAAAATAACACTTGGATGTTTTGCAATAGTTTTTCTACAAATCATATACTTTGAAAACTTGCTTCATTTAATATTGTTGTTAATGAGTTATGAACGTTTTACAAAAGTGTTGTTGTTTCAGCCCTCTTTACAACATACCTCAAGAACCACAGGACCTACAAAACTATATCTGTGATATTTGAATTCTTCTACACACTCGCTATGAAATGATCAATGCAATTTTTTGCTAAAGCTTACTATCATTCGCAAGATGCTGTGAACTACCAAATCGCAACAGTTTAAAATAGTTGCTAACCTTAGGTTGTATTTAATTTGTAAATGTGTGGCTCTTGCAGGACCCCCAGGAAGATCAGTGTATCATTGATGGGATTACCTTGCTAAAAGAAATAATAAATAAATAAATGATGGAAGATGACATGCAAAATTTCAAAAAAAAATAAAATAGAGCAAGGAAAGTTTACTTTATGACAGGAAATAGTGAGTTTTCTTTCTTTGAAGAAAGAAAAGCATTTCTATGTATTTTGTACATGTAACAATGGCAAAGATTCGCAGCAGGAGTAGGAAACATGATTTTAAGTTTCTAGCACTTAAATACATAAGTGTAACTGAGATATTTATCAATTTAAGATGACACTTTTGGGATTAATATAGAACTGCAAAAATGAATCAAATGCATACAGCATTTTGTTGGTTCAATATTCTATCTACTGAAGATGTAACTTAATTTCAAAATTTCTTGAATTTGCTATCTACTGAAGATGTGAAAGGTGATTATAAGTTTGTAGCACTTAAATACAAGTGTGAGACACTTGTCAATTTAAGATGACACTTTGTGATTAATTTAGAACTGCAAAAATGAATCAAATGCATACAGCATTTGTTGGTTCAATTTTCTATCTACTGAAGATGTTCCTTAATTTTGTAATTTCTTGAATTTGCTATCTACTGAAGATGGTGCTGAATTTTTTACTTGAATTGCAATCTACTGAAAATATTCCTGAATTTTTAAGGCTCCTTGAATTTACTATCTACTGAAGATGTTCCTGAATTGTATAGGTTCATTGTTATTGAAACTAACAAACACTCCAGCAAACAAACACACAAATTTGAACAAATGAAAAGGGAAAAAATAAAAACATTGGAAAAATCCATAAAGATACCAAGAAGTTTTCAAGTGACAAAAAAAAAATTCTCCTTCACATAATTGCACTGAGTTTGAATTATGTTGATAACACCATTGAGGTATCTCAGTGATAACACCACTTCATAAATAGAGGCAGCCACTTGTGAAGCATTGCGGGCTAGCAAAAAATGGATGTAAATGGACTTGGTGGTGGATGGAGAACAGGCCAGCGATGAAACATACCAACACTGTAACTTCCAACCGGTGGTGATTCATCTATAGTAGTCGTAACAAATGAATGAGAGACAGCTAGGCCAAGCCAAGCTTACTCTCTCCACCAAGAGTGAGAGCTAGAGAGAGTCAGGAGGAAAGTAAATTAGATTCACTTGCTAGATTATACCATTCATAAGCAGGGGGAGAAAATACTGGTTTTAAACTGATGGGTGGAAACCATTATGTAGTTCAGATGCTGCACTGGGATTCATTAAAAGTGAAAATAATGGTAGAAACTCAACGAGACATGTGTGAAGTGTATTTTCATTTGGAAGTAGATAGTTATAGTGGAAGGACTAGTTTATATTTAAATATTTTAAGCCACCTTTCATTCATTGTTGGGTTAAGCTGGTGGAAAGTAAATTTGCACGATTGAGTGATTCTCTATATTGTGGTATTATTAGGAGGCACTTGTCTTTCATTTTCACGATCCATTCATTGGGAGGTGGTATTACAATAGAGTAATTTTGTTGGTGGATGCCGGCTCAAGTAGCAAATAAGCTTATAAATGAAGGCTGGATGAAGCATACATTCCTGTATGTGGTGTTACTGTGAAATAACATCAGGAGTTGGAGTCTGAGGTATGTCTATTCTGTGATTTGGCACATTTATATCTAAAGTTTGAGGTAAGTGATGTAGATCTTTGCATCACAAGCACTTTGTTAGTTTAGAGTTCTTCATTTTGATAGTTGATGCTTCATAATGGTATATATTAAACATATAAATAAAGTTGTAGGCATCATATGTTGCATTGTATACTGATTTTTGATCATGATGGGGTTTTCAATTTTGATCATGATGGGGTAGAAAATTTCTCGGTAAATCTCAGACATCCGCCTGGGCTTGATATGCTGGCGTAGAAAATTTCTTGGTAAATTTGGGACATCCGTCTAGACTTGGTATGATAAAAAAATAATGGTGAACAGGAAGTTGTTTTTTTATTGATATTCTAGGGATGAAGACACAAATTTGATATATGTCTGTGCCAACTTGTTTTGAAACAAGAGTATGTCATTGTTTTTAATAGCTCAGTGCCATTATACTGCCGTTGGAAATCAAATACCCACTTTTTGGTGTAAATTATGCTGGTAATATTATGATAATTATCTACACCAGCATTTTTATAACTTGAGGGACGGGATTCAGGTGTGAGTCATAGTTGGTGAATGACATCAAGACTTTGATCCTCTATAGTCAGTGTTTTGTGCCTGGTAGATTGGTATAGGGAGGGGTGGAGGTGCATGGTTGCCAAACCTGCGATTTAGTAGCCCAATTGGGGGACGTTTAAAGATTTTCTCCACGACTTTTATAAATTTCCTGTCCCATAGAAGCAATGGTTAAAATTGGGTGACTTTTCAACATTTGCTCCCTGCCCCAATTGGGTGACTTTCCAACATTGGCTCCCTGCCCCATAGAAACCAATGGTTAAGAGAAAAATTGGGTGACTTTTCGATTATTTGACCCATGATTTGGGCTGAAATTTTTGGTAACCCTAATGCAAGTATTTCACAAGCTCATCTGTCAGGACACAGTTTGTTAACCCCAATATGTTTGTGTAGTCATAGAATGAACTTTGAATGTGTTGGGTACAAAAAAATCGTATCATGCAACTCAAGCTGAAATTTGCAAGCAATGGTGGTTGACTGGGGTTTAACAAACTATGCATTTAGCTAGTATGAGACGCATTTTGGCTCATTGTAGGGATAAGCTTATGATCAGTGCTTGTTTGACTCTATTTCGGTTACATATCTTTGCTATTGGGCTCATTTAATAATACAATATTATCAGTTTGTCAAGTATACTTAATTTATGAAGTACTGGTATAAGTGGTAATTTTCACGTACAGTTATTTTCGCGATTTGGAGTGAGAGACATTTTCGCAAATGTTATTTTCGCGATTGCCCTGTCCTTCCCTATACTTGTAATACTAATATATTATTGCACATTCATGAAAATTACCACTTATACAGTACCATGGTGCTACACTCAACTTATCGTTAAGATGGATAAAATAATGTGTGGATAAATAAAAGAGGATAAAATGAGTGGATGAATAAAACTGAACTTTATGGCGTGGGATCCAGCGGTCAAGCGCCACTTGGCTTACGTTGATGCACCACAAGTGGCACGTGCACAGCCAGTTGTGAATCCCTGGTTTAAACTTAGTTTGAATTTAACTAGGTATCTGAAATATGCAAATAATGTTCATGTCAACCAACCAATCGCCAATCAGATGTGCTTGTCAAATTAATTGCATTAAAAATGCATTTGAGTACACAATGGTATCAGTACAGTATGTTTACAAGCATATTTCTATATATGAGTACGAATGATTTATTGGTGTAATATGCATGCATGTAATATTAATGAAGTGTGTACTTCATTTCTAATTAGTGTTACAATTTCTGGTGATTCATTTCAGGATAGCGGAGATGCTAGACTGACTAGAACAAGAGCTAAAGGACCACCAGGTAAATATATGGTTTATATCCATGTCTCATCTCAAGTTGAATGCCATGTTAGATGTTGTTATAGTGGCAGATCCTAAGTGGTGCGTTTACGTGGTCGGTTGCGTCACATGCGTATGGACAAATCCACCTTATACGCATGGGTATAAGCTCTGACTCCAGATTAGGTTAGATCACGATTCGTATCTGCCGCTGTGAAATCCAAAATGGTGTTACTCTCAACTTGAAAACAGAGTACATGTAGAGTAGTTTGTTGTTGGTTGAAAAAATAGTGTGTGTCAAGTGTTTTTGTCTTCTTTTTTTTAGGATGTGCCAGGCTACGCCAATCAAACAATGCTATTTTATGCTTTTTTTTTTTTATTGTTATGGGTAATTTTTTGTTTTTCTTTCTTTATTTATTTTTTCATCAGACATTCATTCTGCTCTTGATTCATTAAAGAATTCAAGGGTAGAAAAGTGCATTAAACTATAGATGTGTAAATTTGCATAAAAATCAACCAATGTGAAAATTAAAAAAAATACATTGTGGTCAAAACAATTCTAATCGCAACTTTTATGTCTGATTCAATAGATATAAAATCTTGCTTCACAACAATTTGCATCCTTTTATGCAGATCAGAAAAAAAGTTTTTGTGTCTATTCTTTTGTGGACATATGTTCAAAACAGCTGGACATGTTTGAAATTGATGTAGTTAAGAATGATATCCCATAATGCAATTCAATCCAGTGACTCATGTATTAATGGTGTAATAATAATGATGGTTACTGGTCCATCCGTCGTAAAGCAATCTTGCAGCAGCTTTATTGTTTAAATAATTGTTCAGAACTTGTTTTGTTTGTTGTATTGTTTGTTATTTTTCCTTTTCAGTTCATTTCTTCTCAAAGTGCCTTGTTATATTCTTTTTTTGTATTTAAAATATGTAGTAATTTTGATACAATTTCTGCATTTTTATTTAGTTTATAATATAAAAACCTATAATTTTATGCATTATACTGTGACTTGTAAAATTACAGCTTTTGTAAAAATATAGTAATTTTGATACAATTTCTGAATTTTTAGGTAGTATAGAGCCATAAATTTTCTGTGATACGGAAAACGGACGGATTTCATTGAATCCGAGGTAGAAACAGAAAACAGGATTTAATGTAGTAATTTAATGAAATAATTGAAAAAAGTGAATTAAATACAGAGAAAAAAATCTAAAAATGTGTGTCTGTTGCTGTTTTCAATAAAATAAACATGTAGAAAGTGTGATAAATAATACTCCTACCAACCTCCACATCGCTGCCAAAGCACATCTACTCATGCTGTATTTCAACAGAGATGGGGAGAATCGGCTCACCTAGTTACTAGAATAGACTATTTGTTAATAATGGTACGTTACAAGTTACAACACACATAGTTTATTTTATTAAACTTCTTGTAGAAGGGACAAAACATGGCAAAACACAGAAAGCCACAAGAAAATGGGGAAAAAACCAGAAAGTGACATTTGATAAAACAGAATTTTAAAAGTAGAAAACGGAAAACTTATGGCTCTAAGGTAGTATAAAACTTACAAACAAGAAGCATGTACTATGATATAACTTGCAAGATTAAAAGCTAATCATGTTGCTTTTACCCCTGACCCCTCTACAGCCTTTCATTATTTTCATTAATTTTTGTGAAGAATTGGATGTTTTTTGGATGAATTGTGGGATATTGATGTGGATCTAATCAGATGGAAGCAGTGTTGTTATTTTGCATGTGTCTCCAACTTGAGCTAACAATTGATGTAGCAATGGGAATCAATGAAATTGTTTCCTCCTTGGGGCTATAGGCTGTTCCATTTGAAATCCATACACCCGCTGTGGAAGACATGACCTTAATCGCCCGTGCACAGGGGGGTGTAGACATCAATAAATGGGGGTCAACCATTCAGGTAACTTAATTTAAAATACATACTCCCTTTGCGAAAGATTCAGGTTAAGGCTTCCATGGGTGGGGGGTATGAATTTCAAATGGAACAGCCAATACTAACTTTGTAACTGCTGCGATGGTATCTTATTTTCAAGAGCACTTTAATTTCAGGACAGCTTTTGTTTGCAAAATTAAACTCTCATTTGCTTCAATAAAATAAAAAACACCTTTTCTATGCTGCTAAAGGGTAGGCCTTTATGTGCATGTGAGATATTGTGAAAATAATGTGTTGGACTCAACATTTCTGTTGCCATATTTAGCTGTTTTGTGTAGAGTTTGTTATACGGTTGAAAGTAATGAAATATATCGATGGGGAGTGCAAAAAATAGACGAAGATAACAGCTTCTTTATTAATATTTTTTTCATAGTGTGTGAAAGATCAACATTGTAAGGAAGTACATCAAAAATCCGTCTCTCTTTTGCTCTTTTAAAAGTTCATCTAAACAGACAATGTCTGAATAGCTCAAAATTTGTCGCCATGGTGACTCCTTGATGAGATGGGGATTCAAAAGTTGCACTAAAGAGCTGCAACTTTTGAATCTTCATCTTTTTCATTCAAAGGGCAGAGATGCCACTTTTAAGGTTTATTGCGAGTCCAAATTTCTGTGTTTTTATTTACTCTCAGCCAGGGTTGTCACTAGACTGAATTTAGTGCCGGCTAAATTTCCATGATATTTGTCCAAAATACTCTCATGGATCATTTTACAGCTGTTTTAAGGGTAAAAAGTACAATTTCTCTATTTTAGTGCCGGTTGGCAAGTCCTCATATTCCCTCGAGTGGCGGTTGGTCAGCCTGAGTGCTGGTTACTACCGACCAGCACCGACCAGTGTAGTGACAACCCTGCTCTCAGCCCATTTTGAGGCTTTTCGCCTGCATTCATGCGCTTTCAAGTTTTTTTTTTCACCAGTTACATGTTTTTGAGTAGACCTGAGTGGCATCTCTAAAAGGTTCGCCATGGCGACACATACTGGGCTATAAGACAATTGATGCATTACAGTTGGCAGAACAAGATTGGGCTTCTTTTTGGTATTTTTAAAAATCGGATTTTTAAAATCGGATGCATAGATATCATAGTGGCTATTGAATTACTTATGTCACTCTTCTGACAATAAAGGATGTTCTTTACATCCCGATGCAGGTTGTTTTTCATTAAATGTAAAATGTATCCGGTAATAAATTCATTTTAGGATATGTCGGCTATTGGCTATTTCTGTCATTTCTGTATACCTGTCCTGTTGATTTAAACAATGACTCCATACATTGTATGCTGATCAGGCCTGTGTGTAGGATTTTTTTTTTTTTTTTTTTGGAGGAGGGAGGTGCAGGACTTACCAAAAAGTGATCTTTTTAAATGAAACATGCACTTTCGCAGATTTTATTGTAAAAGTGGATCTAAATGCCCCAAAAGTGTCCCTTTTTGGACTATTTGAATGCCTCACCAACAGGGATGTGTCTCCGACTTATCCGCTTTTAGACTTTTTAGAAAAAATAGCAAAAAGTGGACTTAAGTGGATTTAGGTGGTTTTTTTTTGGGGGGGGGTGAAGTAACTTAAGATCTTTGGAAGTGAAAAACTCTTAATGCATTTGGTTACAAGTTGGCAATGTATGGGTGGGAGTCTGCATATTCAGGGGTGTAGGAGTTCAAATAAAAATCTGAATTCAGACTTATTGATCTTGATTTTATCTCTTTTTCTGCACTTCCTCTGTACAAAAGTATAGGAGCTTTCCAAATTTCAGACTTTTTTTTATCTGTGGGTCACTCACACCCCTGGTATTATATTATGTTTCCTTGTAGTAAAAACATGGAATAACACACTCCTACTTTTTACTCAGAAAGGTTGAATACTCAGCAGAGGGAGTGCTCAACGGAAGGGAAGTACTTTACTGGGAATTTCTGTCATTTATTTTATTAGCACCGAACTTTTGCAAAAAGTACACATGTCAAATTAATAATTTTCTGTGCTTATCTTTTCTTATTTCTTTTCACGACTTCCTGCAGAGCCTGTTGCCGAGCATTCTGGGTAAGTGTTTCACGTGTATCCGTTTTATGATAATGTATGCAAAAAGATTGCATATAAGTGAAAGAAAGTGGATCTGATAAGACTGATTTTGCTGACAGGTTGATGAGTTAGGGTGGTGTTGGCTGGAGTGGATTTTGAAGTAAGTTGAGATAACAGTGTGTACATTTGTCTGCATCACTTTTACGGTTACTGCTCAGTGCTGAGTAAGGCAGGTAGGGTTTTCATTCAGTCATTCTGTGTGTTTCTACTGGGGAAATGTTGCGGTTTAGTTGAGAGTGTTACTGGTTAATGTGCTCAGTAGAAACAGATCTGTGTGGCCACCCGGTTAAAAGTCTGTTAACCACTATGTGAGGTGACACCTGTATGTTTTTCAGTAGAAACACAATGGTGTATGTTTTGTGGGTGTTGTACTTCATGTATATTTTGAGTATCCAATCGTGACTGTAGAAAGCGTCTTGCTTGCGTGGGTCAGGAAAACATAAAAGCAGCTTGCGTGTGGGTGAGGAAAACATTTTAGTATATATACTTTCAGCATCTACCTCAACCCTTATTTTAATGAGTAGAAACATGCTGGTTGGTGGTGAATTGGAATGTGGGTTACCCGGTAGTACTAGGTAACCGGATAGAATGCCCAGTATAAACACACAGATTGTGTTCATAGAATTAAGTGCTTTATCTGTCCAGAAGTAAAGGTCTTTGTAGTTATACATGTATGTGCTGTCCTACAATCGGAACTTTTTGATTGTTCTATAATTTTTCGTAAACGTATATGTACGTCATTCATTTTGTGACTGGGGAGGACTTTTACGTCGTAAATGATTCAAAATGGCTTTTTCATATGAATTCTTGTGGTGAAATAGTTTGAAACAAACTTTAAGGTCAGGAATTACCAAGAAATAGTTGATTGTTTGATGTAAAGAAAAAGACCACAAGGAGATTCACAATCATTTTTTTCTCTTAAAAGAACCGTATGCAAGTTGATTGGATTTCAGTTTTATTTCGCATTTGAGCAAGATACAAGGTTTGAAACATTTAGGACATTTGAAAGAAACAAAATGTATGCTTTTGTGCCGTGCACGAAACACGTTCACAACCTCAATTCACTGACATGCATAAAGATTTAAAAATAAAACTGTTATTGAATCCACTAACATACATAAAGTTGTTTTTTTTAATGTTATTGAATCTACCTCCTCAAGTTGCAGATATGACAAATACATGTATGTAATTAGACTTTTTTGCTCTTTGTACTCCTAATGATATTGAGCCTTTGGTTTGTTTCCTAAAATGTGTGTAATAAACATACTTGAAGAGTGTCATAGCTACTTGAAGAGTGTAGCTTGAAATAATGTTATTCATACTTTATTTGTTATGTGTGAAAGTAACACTGATAAACATTTTTCTTTTGATATTGTTTTAAAAACGCATACTTTGTATCATGTTTTCTTGGGTTTAATTTCGTTTTGGCAAAAATAAACCTAAAAGTTCCACAATACAAATTTTGTGGAACTTTTAGGTTTATTTTTGCCAAAACGAAATTAAACCCAAGAAAACATGATACAAAGTATGCGTTTTTAAAACAATATCAAAAGAAAAATGTTTATCCGTTGAAAAAAAATTATTTCCATGGAAGTCTCCTGCACTTTTATTGTTGAAAGAAATTTTAATTTTTTTCCAGGAATCATTTTTATAAAGTAAACAAAATATATGGCAATTGAAATAAACCCTCCGAAATACATTACTTTTATGTTCTTTATTATTCACCCTGAAAACTTTAATATGTGAAATTTATTATCTGCTACTTCTACCTGGAAAAGTTCTCATTGTTTCGAAGCTTTTCAATGGAAATCTATGTAGTATATTCCAGATTGTAGTAAACAGGTTAATACTGACTGTGTGTTATGATAGTTAAAATTTTGGATCTATCAATCCAAAATATGACAGTCATTCTGTGTCTCTTTGTTGTATGCTGAAAAAAAACCCCTTTTTTGAACTGGTTTGACCATGTTGTATTTTAAACACAGTTATCATATTAAACTTCGGCTACACTTTTTTATCAATTTCTAAAGTCCATAGTAGATAGAAGTGGGTAAGTCCCTCCTTGAACTGATAATGAACATAACTAAAGTCAACAAAAACTTTCCAGCTATCAAAAAAGTTGAGATAAAAAGTTATCAAGTGGGCCGGCATTGTGAAATCAGCACCTGTAATATATGGAACTTCTTTTTTTTTGGATTTGAAAAATTGTTGTATGATTGATTGTTCTAAGAGTACTTTGTATACATTGACCATATGTTGTACAGGTGAGTATTGTGTGCCACAGTTCTTTGTTAGCATTTTACATTACCCAGCAAAAATATTACAATTTTGATGAAATCATTAGCATGACATGTGTGGGTCCCGGTAAAAAAAGTTTTTGATTGCAATAGTGGTTCGTATTCTTGTTTACAATATTATTATGAGAGTTGCACCAGCTGTTGTGTGTGTGGCATTTAAGTTAGGGAGTTCATGTTGATGCTTTTTGTGTTGTGTGGGTTTTCAATAATTTGAGAGTGAGAAAATATTTAGATTAAAAAAATTATCATAACAGTTTACTTTCTGTTTTAGAAGACTATCCCAGTCATGATTTTATGTTTTTAAACCAGTAGGACTAAACAGTGATCTGTTCCAAGATTTGTATTGTTTTGCTTCAAATATAAAACAAAGTCACTTCTTTTTTGTTTTTAGCTAACAGTTTTATGTTGTCATGAAAGTGAATGTAATAATATGTGATACGATCCGATCCAATCAAACTTAAGTTGGAAATAATGAAATTGAGATATAGGCAAAAATAAGGCAAACAACATCATAATTTGGCAACCACAATAAATTTATGTGGGATTTCTACACCAGTAGGTAGTTTTATTTAGCATGTTAGGAGTAGTAATAACTCAATTTTCAGAATTTTTTACTTTGATGTGCACAGATCAGATTGTGTCAAGTTGATACTTTTTTTTACTGCTAGCAATTCAATGTTGTCGTCATCAAACTGAAATACATTGATTTTTTATTGCTTGGATTTTTTATTATGACGATATAAATGAACTGTAAGGTGAGTATCTTGTGGTTATTGACATTACACGATGCGACCTGACAGAACATCGGTGCTATAGTAGGATTAGTTTTGAACAAGCAAAAACTTTGTGATTATTGCTTGAATATTTTGCATATATAGAGGTGTTACGGATGTTTTTTATTTCAATATCATTAATATCTGTATACAATAGATAGAGAGTTGTTAATCAGTTACTTTTTTACAAAATACTGTTATTTAAATCATTTAACGCTGTAGTAGGATCATCATTTATGACATAGACATGGCACAATAAACATGCCTCAAGCCAATGATATTGTGCAATTGTCAAATATTTTAATGTACATGAACAAGCAGTGGCGGCGCTACATTGCCCCCCCCCCCCATATTTTTCTTCCCATCCCCCCACTTTTGAGGCAAAAAAACCCAAATTATGTAAATTTCCACTTTTTGCCACGACCCCCAAAAAAAATTCTTGGTGTTGCCACTGTGGACAAATTTTTCATATTTATAACCAATTTTTGATTGATATGCATTGTCGTCAGGCATTGTCATTGCCTTGTATTAAATGTCGATAAAATTGAGACATTTTATGGTAAAATGCTAATAATGAATATTGTTTTATAGTTGTTTATAACCAGTGATCCGTTGTAATCCAACTCCAGTTGAAAGTAGAACTAATACAATTGTTGTAAGGTGTATGATCCTGAGTAATATTTTCAGTTTTAAAGTTAAAGTGGTTCATAACATTAAAAATGGTTCTTTATTTAGAATCATGGTGCTTGCTTTGGCCAATTTATTGTTTCTTGAATTGAATTTGAACATTGAATGAGTTTTTGTTTTTGTGTGTATTTGAATTACAGATGCCCTACACCAGGCTGTGATGGTTCAGGACACACCAATGGCAAGTTCACAAGACACAGAAGGTAGGATGTCGTTACATTGTTCATTTTTTCATCCTGAGCTTGATTCATTTTATTTGAAACCAATCCTCTTGCATCCCATGCAGTACCATTTATACCTCTCCCACTGCAATATATATTCCTTGTATATTCTTTGTTTACTATGCTAATGTTAATTGTTTTCAAGAGTAAATGTTATCCAAATAGTTACATTTCAGGCTGTTTCAGCACATCACATCAAAGCTCCCATTGGGCACAACATTCTTTTTTAAAAGGAATTTTTATTTATCTATGCTGAAAGACAGTTATCGGTGATCCTAGCAAACTAAAAACTATTTGAAATTCACATAAAATTGAAGTGATAAGTCTATGAAATTCTTGTGTTTTTCTTGACAAAGAAGAAAGAGACAGAAGGGCTGAAATAATGTGCAGCTCCATTCAAATACATGGCAAAGTGTCCGTATACTGACAGAAACCGCCAACATGGACTAAATTGTCAATATTTATGTTTATTTTAGGTAGCATTTGATCTTGCATCTATATCACTTCACACATAAACTTCATACAACGATTCAAGAGTCTGATATATTTTGATGATTTGTTAAATTTTTGGATTATTGAATCGCTGATTATGCCTTCATGGATATACTTAATGGGTTATTCCATTTAAAATCCCCACTACCCATGTGGAAGATTTTGGAAATATGTTCCACAGAGAGAGTATGAATTTCAATTGGAATGAACACATTATCGCTCTATTTGAAATTCATCCTCAGTGCGAGATTCAGGTTGAATCTTTCTCAGAGGGTTTATGAAATTCAAATAGAGCTGCTTAATATGCTCATTCCATTTGAAATTCATACTCCCCCTGTGGAAGATATTTCCAAAATCTTCCACAGGGGTAGTGTGGATTTTAAATGGAATAGCCCAATGAATCTTGGAATGGCACTGCTATTCATGATCCACACCATCCTCATACATAACGGCACAACTTACTGACCTGTCTTTATACTGATTTGTTTATCATTTTGGGACACCCTGTATAAAATCTCCATTTTGGACACCCTGTATATAAAATCTCCATTTTAGCTACTTAAGTGCAGGTGTATCAATCAATGAACTTTAAGTGCAATAATGTTGAAAAACAACAACTTAATCTTTTTTGTCAATGTAATGTTCAAAAGTTTCTATCTAGTAGTACCGCACAGAAATTTAATTAACCAATCGGACATTGAACTCAATTTATTGCATTTACATTAATATAGGGAAGAGTTTGATGTATTTTACTATACAATGTGTATGTCTGCATGACTGTCCACTGTGATCTGACCACAGTCGATGAATTTGACACTCAAATTGATTTATAAAATATGTTTGAAAAGGTTAAGAACTTATCTACTGCCAAGATGAACATTTCTGCTGGCCCTAATGTTGCAGGATCTGGTAGAAAGTGGCCTATATGTTGCCTGCCCTCATCCCTGCCCGGGGAGGTAGGCACAGAGTTGTAGCTTTTGTTACTGGCTCTCAGTAGGGTTAAGGTTAATACAGGCAGAAAAGTCCAGCGTCATTACGCATGTATGTATTTTTTTATTTTTTTATGCAAGTGATTACTATCAACTTAAAGGTAAGCCCTTATGCTTACATAACTCTTACAAAATTGCAAATTAATTTCTTGATTCAAAACAAGCTATAAATATCTGTTGTTTGTCCTTTTTGTTTGACATCATCAAGTGTGTTCATAAGGCATAAAAAATATTGTTTGATTGGTGTAAAAAAAAGTTGGGGCCACTGGTCTAGCTAGACTGTCTTGTTTCTAATGGAATCAATGTTTCGGCTGTGTTCTATAAAGAATGTGCTAAAAAACACATCGGTACTGAATTTTCCAGATAATACTAAAATTAAAATCTTATTCCTGTTTGGAAAAAAAATACAATCAGGTCAGACTAAATATTTTCCCGCCTAATTACAGAAGCGCAGGAATGGAAAACCAATGCAAGTTTACCGCTCATTACGTACAAGCTTTGCAAAACAATTTCATTTCTAATGGCATAGATCAAAGTAACCTTCATAGCTCAAAAGATTACCTCAAAATATGGAGTACCCAAAACAATGAGAGGTTAATGTGTGAGCATGCAAGCATATTTGAGGTTATGAACTGTGTCCTTACAGATTGGCCTGTTTTAGATCCTCCCTAAACTGTGATATGATCAATTGATAATGTTATATAGACTAGTCTGATGCTGTAGGCTGATTGTTGTTGAAATGTGTCATGAATAATTAAACAATTCATTTCATCGGTTGTACGTGGTGTGTTTGGGGTGGACAAAATGTTATTGTGCTTTGTCACATGCATAATAGAATGCTTTTCTGCATTAGTGTTTTGTTGTAAACAATTTCTTAGAAAACACCAATTAAATGAGCTATTTTTAAATTCAAAGATAATTTATACATGTAATTATTTTTTTAAAGCCCTCAATGCATTGAATAAAGTGTAGATCTTATGATATGCTTCATTCTATGTTGATAGAAATGTTTGACTGTTGTGAACACATATGTGATGAGATCAAGCAAAATCAGTCGGAAGTCGGAAATATTGATTTTCAGATATAGTCAAACAAAGGAAATAATTTCTTTTGTTTTAATGTTGCCTATTGTTTTGGAAACACTTCAGCTGCTCATATCTTTGGAACTAAATGTTCCATTTCTATTGGGTTTTCTGCAAAATGTAGCTTTGCAAATGATTGATGCAATCATAGAGAAAACTGAAAATTAAATATGCCCGACTTGCTTGATTACACCACATAATGTTTATGTGATCAAGTAAAATCAGTCTGAAGTCAGGCATTTTTAAGTTTCATTTGTCTAGTTTGATGTAAAGCATTTGTTAAGTTACATTTTGCAGAAAACCCAATTGAAATTGGACAAATTGTTCCAAAGATATGAGCAGTTATATTTTTGCCAATATCTCAATTTCTTTTTTGCCGACTTTGGTCTAATTGGATCAGATCGTGTCACAGAACATACCGATAATTGATGATGACAAAATACTCAATGCTATGTGCCTAATGAATTGCCATGCATACATATGAAGTTAATGGATGTGTAAATTTGGCTATTCCGTTTAAAATCCACACTACCCCTGTGGAAGATTTTGGAAATATCTTCCACAGCGGGAGTATGAATTTCAAATGGCATTAGCACATTAAGCAACTCTATTTGAAACTCACCCTCCCTCTGTGGAAGATTCGTGTTAAATCTTTCTCTTTATGAAATCATGCCTAATATGTTTATTTCATATGAAATTCATACTCCCCTGTGGAAGATATATCCAAAATCTTCCACAGGGGTAGTGTGGATTTTAAATGGAATAGCCCAGTGCCATGTCATTCATATTTCGCATTCATATTTAATGACATCCATGGCTATGTTTATTCGTTATCAGCTTTCTTCGAATTAGACATGGTATGCGGTACCTGGAAAGATTAAAAACCTCTGTTTCAGTACATTTAAAATATGAAACCTTTTTGATTGAAGAGGTTCACTAGGTCTGTTAATTAATCTTGCTATTTTTGAGTTGCCAAGACCAGGTGAAAAACCTTCATTTCCTTCAACGCTTTGAGAAAGCCAGAAGGTTTCTGGTGGAACTGTCAGCAGACAAACGTGCAAGTTCTTCATTTGGTCTTGACAACTGAACTCAAAAATAGATAAAACTGTTTGGGTTTTGAACTGAACTAAAGTCCAAATTTAAGAAAGGAAAGTACATGTAATTGCTTTGAAATGTTAGTATTGGGAAGTTTCACGCCTATTACTAGAAAAAAAAAAAAAAAAACATATTTGTTTCCTGTAGCAGCTCTAAAAAGTCAAATGCGAAATCGTTTTTTATTTTTATTTTTTTTAAAATCCATACCTTGAAATGAAAAAAAACCCACTTTTTTAAATGCGAATTGGAATGGGAATTTACAGTGGGTTTCTCCGACACTCACAAAATATTTCTTCATATTCAAGAATAATTTTATGATCCCCTTTCAACCTGCAAATTAAAAAAGGTATTTAAAAAAAATGTGTGATGTTTTCTCCGGTAGTTTTTCACTACACACGTTTGTGTAATGTGTAAATCTTTTCTTATTTATTTTATTTTTGTGTGATTTTCTGGGTTTTTTTTTGTTTTTTCCCTTTTTAAGCAAAAAAAAAAATCAAATGAGAAAAATAAGCCCTCAAAAAGCGAAATGCACGTGCTACAGGAAACAAACTTGTTTTTTTTTTTTGCCTTATGTGTATTTTTATACCTCCATGTGTAGTAATAAATCTTGATCTTTTCTTGTTCCAGTGTTTATGGGTGTCCTGTGGCAAATAAGAAAAGAAAAGCAGAGCAGGAACCTACTCCAGCACCAGAGCCTGTGAAAAACTCAAGAGATCTCCAAGAAGAAGAGGGCTGTACCTGCAAAGGCCGAAGCTGATGCAGAAGAAACAGCGGTAGCAACAGCGCGCAACAACAGCAGCCACAGTGGCGACCACGGTGACAGCAACAGTGACAGCCACAGCAAAAACTACAACAACAGAAGAAACTGCAGAAACAGCCGCTGCAGAAGCCGCCAGTCAGAGCGGAAGTCAAAATGACACAGATGATGCAACTTCAATTTCGTCCCAGCACGACGATCTTCAAGCAAAATACAGTCGACGTGCAATAGTTAACCTTCAGAAACTCATTGATAATGTGACAGCTGAAATTGGACTTGAGAAACAAGAGGAAGAGAGCAAGGAAGCTAAGAAGGAGGACAGTACTGACGAGGGAAAAGAATCTGCCCCAAAAGAGAAAACAAAAGTAGAAAAGACCAAGACACAAGAGAAGAAAGACAGTGTGCAGAAAAAGCCTGAAATGGAGAAACCTGCGAAAGCTCCAAAGAACTTGCCCCATTTTGATTTTAAAAATATGAATGATGATGAAATGGATACAGATCCAGAGGTCTGTTCACCGCCAAAACTTCACAAGGAGTTGGCGTTCTTGAACCAGGAGATGCCCATTTTGGACACGGCACCGGAAATGGAACGAGCCGTCCCTATGGTAACCGAATCCAGCAGTGGTGCACCCCAGAATGGTCCGTCTAACAACAAGACGGCCGCCGATAGGACAGATAATAATGCAGATGTGGACATGGATGATGATGCTCCCCCACTTGTGGTAGACGAGCGTGCGAGTGTTGGACATAAACAATCGCGAGAGGAAGAAGACGAGTCATTGGCAATGCCGCATCTCCCCCAACACCTACAAGAAGTCAGCAAGCAATTTGAAGAGGAATTGGAGGAGTCCACCAAGAAGCAACAAGAACAGTCTACTGAATTACCATCATCTGAATCTCCACAACCTAAGGTAGAGGAGAGTGCAGTCAGTCTTCGACTAAGCAACCTGAAGAAGAACCTACCCCACCGAACCTGTGACAAGCAGTATGAAAGTGCTACTCCGCCACCGATTCCCGCAGCAGCAGAGCCCATGGACACGTCGTCATCAGTTCGCGAAGCAGAAATTAGCAATACCACAAGTAAGGCGTTGTCGGCGCTAGAGGCTATCAAAGAGAACATTGATGCGCTGAATCAGGCAAGCGCGCAAGCACAAGAAAGCAACAGCGGCATCAACTCCCCTTGGATCGAAATCAAGAAAGAGCCGTTATCAGAGAACAGTCGAGAAGATCAGCTGCCCAAACCTAGTCCGCAACTTATCCCCCCTGCACCTGATAGCACAAAACCGCTTCTTGCTGTGATACCTACTGCAGACAATATGAAACCCCTGGGACTTGCTGCGGGTTTGCTTACGAGTATGGCGACTCAGTCGGTGGCGCATTCTGCAATAACGACAATCACGTCAGCTATGGGACCAATACCTACCACAACTACAGTGAGAGGTGAGTGACACACAGTATTATGTGCATAATAGTCAAATAAATTTAATTTATAGGAATAATGCTGGCATCTAGGTAGGTGTAAATGTACACCATAAAAGTAACATATTTTACATTGCATTTTGAAGCAAATTGATTGTAAAGTTCACGTAAAAATTCAAATATTTCAAGAATGTGTTACCGTATACTAGTTTGTGTGTTTTGGGTGTGTGTGTTAGTTAGTTTTGTTATTTTAACATGAGATATTTCACATGCTTTGACGACAAAACAAACAAAAGAAGCATGTGGCACTACAATTTCAATGCTTTTTCCACACCTGTTTAAATTTGGCCGAGATAGGTTCTATACTAATTTGCCTTCATATCATTCTTCATGTGTATACTTCACAGGGGAGGATTTTAAATAAATGAAAATTCTGTGGAATGGAACTAAAAAAAAAGACATAATTATTAATTCTCTCTTAATTCATGGCAGACAGAGTTGAGTGAACTGCAAAAGAATACTTAGTTGTCCTTGAAAGTTTTATTAGTATTTATGGAATTGTCTTTGGGGCTTTGTATTAATGTTGTACGATGAATACGAGGACACGTGTCCAACCCAACTGATACAATAGATTTTAGCGTTTACAGCAAGAACAGACTCTGCACAAACTAATTAGTTTGTATTGTGTGTTGACGTATGTGGTAGATAGCAAATGAAGTATTGCAAAGTCGATATCTTTCATCTAGTTGTGGGCAATAATAACGAAAGGTGTCCAACTATATTTAACTTGAGTTGGAAGAAGTAAATTACTTCTTGCCTGTTTAGATGAAGAAGTTAAAGTTAATTTGTTTTTAAGATATTTCCATCTCAGTTTGAAAGTGTAATCGTGTATTTTGGTTGTTGGGTGTACTTTCACTGCATTGAAGTAAACTTGTATTTGACTAGTGTACGACAATTGCAATCATCCATTTTCACATTTAAAGCCATGATGTGTGATTTTCTCAAGGCGACGCCCTCAATTTTTCTTGAATTTCTACTTTTTGCACAATTATAATACCAGTATTTGTGTTGTGTAGTTTAATTGTAACACTTACAGGTTAGCAAACAGTTCTTTCTTTCTTTCTGATTAATTATATTCAGTTTCCTTTTGTAGCGAGCAATCGTTCCCCATTGTGTTTATTTGTTCTTGTGCAGGATGCGTATCCCCATTACCTACTTTACCCTATGATGTACTTAAATACTGTGTGAAAGACTAAACCTGAAATGCTTTTATTATAGTAAAATTAGGAATTTTTGTAATAAAACCAGGATCGTGGTGTAATTTGCAAATACATTGTAAATTGATACACACAGTGGACAATATAGAGAGGCTGTATTAATGAAATAGCATTTTTCTCTGTTTTACCCGATTTGTTCAGCCTGAAATTAACAGACAACATCACTGATAGTGAAAACTAACAATATTTGGGAAAAATAAAAATCTATGTTTAATGCAAATTGCACATTATTGCTTTAAAATGATATACTCCTTCCTTGCCTCATCCTCATAGGAGAAGCCAAGACTGATTACGTACCTGGCCTTATCTCTATCTTGCCGCAAGGTATTATTTTGATGTATTATTGTTTGATGTGATATTGGAATAAATCTTGAATTTGAATTTCTTTGCTGCAACCCACACCAAAAAAAAAGAGAAGACATTCAACTTAAGGGTAGATGCGGTATTGTTGGTCGAAGCAGCCAAAACAAATTGATTTTCATTATCTTAATCAATATATTATTGAAAAATAACACTTTGATGTTTTGCAAAAGTTCATTCTACAAATCATATAGTTTGAAAACTTGCTTGATTTATTGTTGATAATGAGTTATGTACACTTTACAAAAGTGTTGTTGTTTCAGCCCTCCTTACAACATAACTCAAGAACCACAGGACCTACAAAAGTATATCTGTGACATTTGAATTCTTCTAAACACTCGCTATGAAATGATCAATGCAATTTTTGCCAAAGCTCACTACCATTCACAAGATGCTGCGAACTACCAAATCATAACAGTTTAAAATAGTTGCTAACCTTCAACTATTATTTCTATATCACATCAATACACTATCTAAATACTAACACTAACAGAGTGAAAATGGATGGAGGAGAGTATTAAAGCCCCTAAAGACCTCACCACTAATTTAATACTGCCCCTCTGGAAGATTTAGGAAATTATCTTCCACAGAGGGAGTATGAATTTCAAATTGGATTAGCACATTAAGCAGACTCAGTACACCGGTCGATCTTACCGTTTCCGATGTTGATTAAGATACTTCTTGCATCGATCCCGAGATGCAAGAAGTATCTTAATCAACATCGGAAAGGTAAGATCGCACCGGTTATGAGTCTACCAAACATTTTTGTTTGGGACTAATTCTATTTTAAACTCGCCCTCCCTCTATGGAAGATCACACTTAACAGGGTTTTTTCACACCCATTATCTTTACAAAACTCTAGAAATCAGGTTTTTGGTGATTTTTTAAATAGATTTTCTGATTTAGTGACGCACTGATAGCGCCTTCAACTATACAAAAATGTACTTTAAGAAAGTAAATAAAGTGACCTTGTTCATCAACTTTTTGAAGAAAGTCAGAAATAACCACTTCACATGTCCACGATTTGGTTGGAATTATAGCGGAGTAAAGGCAGCACAGCAATGATCAGTGTCATATTCCGCGATAAACATTGACTGTTTTGATATCTTTTTAAATCTCACAGAGATGCTGGCCTACCCGCCAGGTGAAGGGACAGGCAAATGCCCTACCCCTGGGTGCGACGGCACAGGTCATGTCACTGGATTGTACCATCATCACCGCAGGTATGTAACTACCCAATAACAAGTGTGTACCCAAAATGAGCAAGTACTGAAAGTTCAGAGAATAGGGGATTTTTTATTTACCGGTATTTATTTTTATTTTTTATCTTTCATCTTTCATCTTTTATTATTTTATCTTTAATTTAATTTCATTTCATTTCATTTCAATTTTATTTATATTTATTTCAATAATTGTGGGCCGCCATTTAAATGATTCATTCATAACCAAAAAAAACCCAATTTTGTTTAAACAATGCCTGATTACATTTGATCATTTCTTATTTTAGTACGAGAAATTGAAAGTAAATGAAAATAAGTTAACCCTTAATTCAAAAGCTAGCCACCATGAATCCTGACATTATACTCTAGTAGAAGTAGAGCCAGAATCGGCCAGCTCTTGTCACGTAACTTGACCCCATTAGTGTTCACATGATCAGTCAATCTGATACCCCCAGTATCACTGATTACTGTTGATGTTGCAGATTTTTTTGCGGCACAGGACTTTTCATGCACAGTTTACATTGCGGGGCTATGCCGTTACATTGCTTGGCGAAAGTAAAAATACTTGAAAATATTTTTTATGTGTGAAGTCTGTGTGAAAAAAAAAGCGAAAACTGAAATATTGCCGGGATGTGGATGATAATGTGATTAAGAATTACCCTTACTTTTTGTTTGTGGCATATTTTGCAAATTTGCACATGCAGCAAAATAGGTATGTCTTGAATTTGTGTGGAGTGTAATTATATCTTTATGTCATTGGCTCTTATAATTAGTGTAAAATATTCTCAGGTTTAATTTTTTTTTGTTTAAATGAATGAATACTGCTAACATGCTGATTTGGATTTAAAAATGTTTCCATTGCATTCTAAAATCTATTTAACCCCATAAGAACTACCTGCCGATTGGCCAAAAAGAAGTTTTCATTATCAATTGGACCAATCGGCAACATTGTTAGAATGATTTCACCACACACAAAAATTGGGGTGAATTATTTAAGCTCCATTCTGATTGGTGATTAAAGTGAAGATATCATGTAATTGACCAATCAGTGGCAATGTTAGATCGGCAGGTAGTGCTCGGGGGTTAAATGTAATTATAATAGATTACAAAGCAAATTGATTTGATATTTATGAGAATTCTTTCAAATTGCTGCTGTGGTATTCCATAATAGCTTTTGAATTTATTGCCAACTGATTTGTTATTGTGTGTAGACGTTACCAAATAACTATGTTTTATCTCTTTTTTCCACTTAGCTTATCCGGATGTCCACACAAAGATAAAATAACCCAACAATGTAAGTACTCTTTTCAATCATTAATAGGGATTATGTAGGTATTGAGACTTGCATTACTGCAAAACATTTTAAAAATAGAATTACAGCATTAAAATTTTGATTTTTCTTCTACTAGCTCTTCCCCGAGCTCATCTTAATAAGATTGTGATGGTTTAAAGGAACTTGTTTATTACTGTTTGGTTTTTTAAAACGCTTGTATCACTTTTATAATTTTAATTTTGACAATGTTGTGCAAAGTTTGTCAAGTCACACCGAGCGAACAAATGGAGGTTTAAAGACAATTTAACTGTCACAACTTGATGGAATCCATTTTTTTTGTTACATAAATTGACAATAAATTGACACTTCTTTGATGGAATTTTGATTCAGTAACAATTTGTGAGTAACTAAGTAATGGGGGAAGAAAGAAAAGGAAAATAAGTATGTCAGAAATCAAATTGAATGCCTTTCAATCAGCAATGGTCGAATAAAAGCAAATTTCTCTCGCCACTATTCTACGGAGGAACTGTAGCGAAATGTTTTAGCATTGTGCGTGTTATTGCAGTAAATTGCACACACACTGCATTGTGTTGAGTAAGTTTTACCCACCAGGGCATAATTGTTCTAAGTAGTAAGAAAAGAATTACACTAAGCAAAAGCAGTGGGCTATTTTACAGCATAATTGCTAGGCGAGACACGTATAAAGGTTAAGTGAGGGATGCCAAGTTGGTGAAAGAAATAATTCTGTTTTCCAACGCAAGTAATATCTTGGCATTATTGTAGAACAGAAAACAATTGTAATCGCCAGAGAGGTCATCTTTAATGCAAAATTAATGGGTAAATTTGCTTATTGTTGTTGGTGATGTTTCACAATACGACTTGACTTCAATGGTCGTGATGAGTGGACTAATTTCTTTTATTGGATTTGAACAAAAAATGAATCTTGAGTGAATTTCATAAGTGCTTTATTTTCACTTTTATTCATCTGTGATTTAATATGTTTCCTGTCCGTACACACAATGGTAGACTCGGTATACAAGATTCTATTATCAATTTTATGAAGTATGCATCAAAGAAAAAAATATTAATCAACTTTTAAAAAAAAAATTGCCCACAATAGTAGGCTCGGTTAAGTTCTCCAATATGAAAATATTAATAAAATTAAATACACAGACTTGAAACTTTTCCTCTTTTTAGCAGATTTCAGATTTTAATGTTGATCAAATTTCTTTTATTTTCAGCCAAATTTTACGTTGTTTTTCAGCATTTTTAGCTTTTTTCCTTATTTTTCACTAAAGGTTAGTTTCAGGTCTCAATACATCTTGGTGAAATTATTTTGGGTTCCCGAACTTTTGATTTTTTTTCTTAATAAAAAGCAAGTGAAATTTTACTCGCCAACTGATATATTATCCATCTGGTCAGAGGGCTTCATCAGAATTGGTCATCTGAGCCACTTTCCCAGGAACCTGGTTTCCTGTTGTGGTTAGACTCTCGTCCAGACTTTCAAAGTGGCGCGTGATGTATATGACTCGGCAAATAGGATTATTATTGCACCCCTCTCCATTAATTTCCATAGCTTCACATGTTTCCTCTAGATTTTCAATTATCATTTTACTAGTAATGGGTTAAAGACATTTTAAATTTATATTTTGATTTGACCAATTTGATTATTTATCACTTTTTTATTTAAGTTACCTTTATGGTCATGGTATGTACTTGCGAGAGCTTTTATACAGATTACATTCTAACTGCTGACAGTTCTCACGAAGATCCTGATCTAGGGAGCGGATTCGGGTTTCAGGAAATCAGTGTACGGAAAAAGAGGAAATACAAGTGTAGAGGGAATAAAAAGGAAAAATGTGGGCCTCTTGCAGGGTTACAGATGCCATGTTCTTTTGGGGTTGTCTAACATTTTGGTAAAAGTCAAGTATGTTTTATATTGTACAGGGTGAATGTTATCAAACTCCCTGTTTAATGAAGTTAAATTGGGTGCTTGATTTGTGTTCTTTGTACAGAGACACTGATGAAATTAATGTGCCGTTCTAATCAAATCTGAGCCTACTTTTCTGATTTGATTGCTATTTACCGCCATCCATTGACGACTCATCTTAGTCGTAAATTAGGCTATTCTGGTTGAAATCGTACACCCTTTAGATGGAAGGCATGACCTTAATCTCACACATAGGGGGGTGGTTTCCCCCATTCAGGTAACCCCATTTGAAATTTTCACTTTCTGTGTGGAAGATTAAGTCATATCTTCCATAGGGGTGTATGGATTTTATCTGGAATAGCCCATTGCCGGAGTTTGAAGTTGTTATACAATATGGCCACGAAATCATGACCACTCACCGTGCCATTATGATGTGAAATTTATTGTATTCTGTTTGTTTCTTTTTTTATTGATTTCCTGTAACAGTATTGCAGCAACATGAACATGTTTTAAAGTAAGAGTCATTCTTTTGTCTATAAATAGCCTTAAGTAGAAGTGTGTATACCTGGTGTGATGTAGAAGATAATAGTAGATAGATAGATAATCCACTCACCATTGCATGTAGTGCACTTCCATAATATCCCACCACATGTACATGCAGGGGCGGATCCAGGAGGAGCTCCCCCCCCATAAAAAAGGGGAAAGGGGATATAATTTATTGATTTGTATACAGAAAGTTAGATCATGTATAGTGAAAATTGGCAATTTTAACCCTCACCCCCTCCCATATTAAAAAAAGAAGTGGGGAAACCTTGCACCTTGGACTGAGGATCAGACTCTCCTCAGAATGGTACATAGATTTGTATTTGCCATACAATTTGGACGAGCAAAACAAGCCCAAAAATATTTCATTTCCGCCCCCCCCCCTTTTCAAAAGCTGGATCTGCTCCTGGGTGTATGTGTGGTGTGTAAAGTTTATAGAACATGTGGTGCACATTGCAACAGAAATAGCCAAGTTGCTTCCAAAATAAACCTGTTACATAATCTTAAAATAGAAGTTATTTACTTGATTACCTGGATTGATAAGTGATATACATCAAGGAGATCTTCATTTTAGAATATTACGACACACAACAATTATGTAACACCTGTCGATCAAAAAGTGAGATGTCACTGTTTGCAAGTCAAATTTAGGGCATCTCTGTCCAATCTGGTGAATTTTGTGACTACTTGTCGCTGTTTTGAGCCAATTTACAGAATTAAAAAAGGAATCATGTTGATCTTGTTATCGTTTAAAGAAACAGAAATGCAGTGACTATTCATGAGCGTGCAGTGACTATTTTTGAGCATGCAGTGACTATTTCTGAGCATACAGTGACTATTTCTGAGCATACAGTGACTATTTCTGAGAATGCAGTGGCTATTTCTGACCAGTGTGCACTTAATCTAAAACAATGATCCTATATCCAAAAATAAATTGGTGTTGGCTTTTACAGACCAACTTTCCCCATCAAAAAAGAAAAAAAACTAACAAAAAACATTTTTGATGAATTGAATGTGTTTTCTGATATTATGGCAAATGTACCCAAAATAGACAATTTGGACAAGATCCTGACTGATGACACAATCTTTTCATTAAAGGCAGCACAACATATTTGTACATTTTGCTCTGCATTCACCCTCTCTTAGTAGTATACATGTGTACAAGTATAATTTTATAGTGTTTCATACTTCATTACATAACACTATTATATTCTAGCCTTAGGCTAAAAACAAGTTTGTTTCCTGTTGGCGGTGTGAAAACTAAAATATGACATGTGTTTTTGTTTTTTTAATTTAAGAGTTGGAATGTATGGTAAATTATGCTTGAAATAACAAATATTTATTACCATATCACTCCATTGGTTGGATATGAAAGTGATAAAAATGGCTCCCCAAAATTAAATGAGCGCGGACTACAGGAAACAAACTTTTTTTAAAGCCATACTCCCATGAAAGCAAAAGAGCAAAATGCATGCAATCCCAGTGATTATTAATATCAGCATAGTGTGTGATCATAATAGCAGTGTAAAGTGCCAAATGAGTGACTTCCAAATATAATAGAGGATACATTCTAAAAGACCAAATAATGATCTGATACTATATCCCATGTATATAACATGCCAAGACTAAAGGCTAAGGATCTAATGTAACATGTCACATAAAGCATGGGTCCTCAATGGGCCAGATGGATCCACTGACCGGACGAGTTTGTCTCTGAACAGTACAGTAAACATATAGCAAAACAAGGTGTGTTTGGCTCTCAAACACAGATTTTTGAATTGTGTTTTTCCCTCTGTGGTCTGCAAGCAAATGTAATTGAGCACCCCTGACCAGGAAAGTCAACTATCCTGTCCTGGCATAAGTTAATACTGTAGTCTCTCTAATAAATGCCCCTTCTAATGAATGCCCCTTACCATTTTTTCTTTTCACTGAAAATCCTGAAAATACCATTTTAGAGGGTGAGTAATATCAAGTTTCCTGTTAAATTGAACAGAATGGGATTTATTCACTTCTACTGAGTCATTATTATCCATGGAATTGGCAGTTTTGATTGAAAAATTATGCTTATAAGCATACCTCAAATGAACATTCTTTTCTCGAACATATTGCAATGCCTCTGGGGCATTTATTAGGGAGAATATGGTACTGAATAACGGTCACATTTATTCTAGACACTAACAACTACTTTTATGTTGCTCCATACATAATAACTATATATCTTACTCATAATAAAATCAATGCTCCATGCCATGATCATACTGACATCTGTCTGAAGTAAATGAACTTTGACCTCGGGTTCCATTGTAGTGAATTTGTGAACATGACAATGTAGTGAAATTATTGTTTGTGGTGTAATTTTTGTGTATCAGTGTCAGCTTATCATTTATATTTTTATAGCGTTGTGTAAGGAATTAATAATGTCAGAACTGTAGTAAAACTTATATGTGTGCATGTTTAAGTTGTCAGGGGTTCACATTCATGAGTGTCATCGCTTTTTTTTATCCCTCTTGCTCATTTGTATGGCCGATTTGATCAAGAACACTCCATTGTAACATTGAGGTTATGATTAGGGTGATGGTTTGAGGTGACGGTGAGCCATGCACAAATTTACTGAACTTGGAATTCTGTATGTATTGTGAACCACTGATTTGATGACATCACCTATCACTAGGATCCACAACATGTTCATCTATCAAGACACAGTTCTTCAACACCAATACATTTGTGCATTCATTGAATGACCTTTTGAAAATTTGGGTACAAAAACTCATCCTGTGCAACTAGAGGTCAAATTTTGCACTATGATTGTTTAATTGAGGTTATTGAACTATGCAATTGGGATGAGGTCATTGTGGCCCATAGTGTATTCTAATTGTGTGTGTAGTCTGCTGTGATAGATGAAGTTCAAAAACGAATCTTGGATCCATCAGTGTAAATTAAAATGAAGCGGCCTAGGTGTGAAGCGTAAACTGTGAGAGATTAGATGAGACAAAAAGTACTAGCAGATGGGTCAACTGTTTTGATTATTATAAACAGGGATAACCGGTGAACCATTTAATTGTTTGCCCTGATTGCAACAATGAATGATAATTATTAACTCTTTATTATGTTAAAACAAGTAAAAAGTACCATGACCTTTCAGTATGCATTCAGATTATTTGAGAAAGTGGGACTAATCATATTCAAGAAGCCAAAGCACTTTTTGTGTGTGTGAAAATACTGTAGATTTAAATAAGCTTGGGGAGGTACTAGTGTATAATAACTCTCTTGGTTATAAAATTTTGGACCAGGTGCCTACCAGGTAAAAAAAGTTAATTGAATAATATTGCTTGCATTTTAGGAATGAATCGGAAATATTGGATCCTCTTAAAATGAGCATAGGTATATAGTTTTATACAGTGTCTGCAAATTAAGTTGATCTAATATTAAATTTTGATGTGGCATAATTACTGGAAACTTACGGATATCAATCATTTTGATACACCCTGTACTAGTTGACCCAATTGCTACATCTTTCTTTAATCATGCAGTTTATGGAAATTATTTTAACAGCTTAAAAGTAAGTTGATATATAAAAAAATCATGTTAGTGTTGTAGACAGGATGACATTTAAGTTTGTTTTTTTATTGTGTACTTACGGATTAAGTCTGAAAGCTCCGGTTGCAGGATGCGAAAAATATATTTGGAATTACTTTACATTCAATATTAGTGATGCACTTGTAATCAAAAAAATTCTTCTTTTCTATTTGGGGGCAAAATTGCCATGAAAGTGACATTTTTAAAACATTGGGAAATTTTGTTAACACAGGCATGAGAATGTATGTGGGTCGGGGTGTTCGCTTCACTCAAAATGCTTAATTTAATAGTCAAGAGCCCTCCATTGTGGCAAGTTATACAATACGTTATTGCAGTAGAGACTGAATTTGGCAATAGCTGCCACTTGGGATTTTCATCACCTGTTTTATTGTGTCAAGTTCTTTGGGCAGTGGTTCTTGATACATTTGGTTTATCTGTCTTGCTGCTTCTCCAGATGAGTCTTTATAAGAGTCTACTAGTACAGTGGTGCAACATCAGGGAGACTCTATATCATTGAAATCTTAAGCAAGATCTCACGAGGCAGCCATCCCGGATTGTCTTAAAGTACACGGCTATAAATGGTACGATCTGAGCACTTGTGTTTTTGTTAGCACAATGTTTCAACATGGCAGCCAGACACAACAGAGAAATGATGTTCATTATATGTATAGATGTAATACAATTAAACTTAATGGGATTGCTGATATATCTATGCATATTGTGTGGACACCCATTATAGGACAACTAAACTACATACTCCTATGTATACACACACACACAGACTTCAGTAATGTTTAACATCACAAGTGGGCATGAGTCATAATATCTATACTTGGTCTATCCACTTATTAGTTATATTTTGTGTAACTAATTTGAATTGAAGTATAGTTAAAGTATGGTTAACATATGGTTTGACTAGTCAAATATTTTATATTTGGAGTTAATTTCACATACATTACACTATGGAGTTTTATACAAGCATGCACACAAAACTTGTATTATTAATTTAATTTTGCACATGCATTCTAGCAAATAATGCCACATTTGTGGAACTTAGGTATAGTTGTAAAATTATCAGTTTTTCATTTAAAAAGTCACAAGACCATAAAAATAATACTATCAACACGAAACAATTTTAAAATCAACTCAAAATAATATGAAGTTAAATTTTCATTTGAAAGATCTTATAAAAGTTGAGGCAATAGGGGAATGCAATATAACGGCAGCTTTACATTAGAATGCTGTGTCACCTCAAATCAATTCACCCGAAGAGACCTTTGATATACGATCGATGCACATGCATTTTTTTTTTTTCATTTTCAAATATTTGTTTTGTATTCCGATTACTTGTAAGAATATTAGAGAGAGAAACTGGGCTCCAACCTATAATTTAGCTAGTTTTTGAGATTCCGTCATGAAAGACGAAAATTAATATCATTCAAATGATTAGATTAAAATCAACTTCATTACGAGTGCGTTTCCATCTTCAAATATCAGTCGTGTCAGAATAAATCCATCAGAAAATATGTCGAAAAGATTTGTCTATATTATACTTAACTCCCACTATAAGCTTACCACTTGTCATAATAGCCCAGAGGGTGGCAGGCAGGGAATTGTGTTGATTTGCCATCGTACAACAAGGGGTTCATCATTTACTACGCCGAGAGGAGAAAACACACAAGTCTCAGCTCATTTCTAGATGGTAAAATTTGTGTGTGTTTGTTTTTAAAAATCTAGCAAGTCTAATGATATTTCATCAAATGTCAACTACCTAAACCGTGTACTTGGCTATATCTATATATAATGCACAAATTGAAATGACCAAATCAATCGAGTTAAAGTAATTTCAAGATGAATCGGAAGAAGTTTCTTTTGCTTCTTTTCCGGTGTGCTTTTAATAATCAAATTTATAAGATGCAAAATTTAGTAAAGTGAATTATTCTCTTTTAACAAGTTGCAATGTTGCTCTTGAGTAAGGTATAACGGCATACCATCTGCCGATGTTGTTATTAATAAACAAGTCATTAGTAGCTTGTATTGTGCATTTATTCTTGTGTGTAGGTAGGGAGGTGCATTCAACTATTCATATCCGCAACTTTCAATGTTGCTATGGAGTTGTTCGGTTTTATATTATTATTATTTCGACACGATGACTTCTGATTGTTTCTCACATAATGAATAGGTGGGAAGAATGATGGAATTGGTAAAGAAATAAAGAGGAGATGAGGAAAGTGATTAATTTTGAAATTGTTTAGCTTAAAGTGAAATGCATTGCAAGATGGAGCAGGTTATTGTGCGCATCAGTTTGAGCAGGAAGTTTCCATTATTGATTAATTGTTATGTTATACAGGAGCCATGCAAGACGTTTACAACGGAAAAGGTCATTGAACAGATTGATCTCGTGTTCAAACCGTTATAAGCCGATTTACCTGTGTTTTTAATTTAAACCAAAATGTCAGACGATTTTAGTTAAACTTTTTAATATCACTGCTCAGTCTTGTGTTTGTGTGTGTGTATATATTATTGATTGGTACCGTACAAATGAATTGGGATTTTTTATAAATTGATAATGTCATTGTTTAATACCAAGTTGTTTTTGTTACAAAATATTTCAAATTAAGAAGGATTTAAAATGAAAACTGATCTTCTCAGTGTTAGAGAGAAATCAGGCTGTATAAAATAATTAATTTTTTGGTTCTTGTTCTTGCCCGCATTGTTTTCTGGCGTTTTTTTTTTTTTGCTTATACAATTTTCGAGTATAACTTTTGATTTAAAAGCTCCAGCAATTCAGTATGATGATAAAAGAAAGTTAATGAAGCAACATTTTATCCATGAGAACTACCTGCCGATTGGCCAAAAAGAAGTTATCAATTGGCCCAATCAGCAACATTGTTAGAATAATTTCACCACAAAAAAAATTGGGATGAATTATTTGCAAAGCTCCATTCTGATTGGTGATGAAAGTGAAAATATCATGTCATTGACCAGTCAGAAGCAATGTTAGATCAGCAGGTAGTGCTCAGGGGGTTAAAGAATGCATTGAAAAAAGATTACAAATGCTAGCAGTGCCAATTTTGTATTACAAAAAGTGGAGGAAAAACCTCCCGCCCTCGTCAATTCATGCTCTTCCGGACAAGAACCAAAAAAATTACTTTTGCGACCTTTTAAGGAATTATAGGTATGACTTAATGCATCATGTATGTAAATCTGAGCATTATTATAAAGCAAGTTTTCATTGGAAGTGTAAAATTAATATATGCATGTGCAGATTATAAGAATCATTTTGTGCATGTTGGCAGGCATCATGGTACCATCATCAGCGACTAGTTTACAGATGCTTCTAGAATTGAGTGAAACATGGTCATGGTTAACAGATTGTTATGAAAGGTATCCCATTCCATCGATTGGATGGAACCAGCTTTAAACATTAATTATGTTATTTCAATTAACTGATTTTGGTATCAAATAAGTTAGTTTTATTTCTAATTTGATTTGCTTCTGGTTCAACAATTTGCTAGAATTTTGAAATATTTTGATGTATTTTTTCATCAAATTACTAGTATTAAGCTCCTTCAAATTTGATAATAAAATATTACATTTTTGTTCTGTAGTTTGAATTTTGAACCAAGGTTATCGGAAGTACAGCAGCTTAGTATGATGTAAGAGCTATATGTTGGCATGCGAAGGCAAGAACATCTTATGTGCACAGTACACACAGACAAGCAATAGCTGCCGTGTGCATATCACAATATAAAATCAACTCCAAAAGGTCCTAAAGAATGCATTTGACATGAAGCAGCTATTCAACTTTAAATTCAGATGTTCCTGCACATGCATGGCGATATGTGGTTACCAAATCTCTTGACATCAATCAAGCTGTATTGTCTTACAGTGCTCCAAGGTTCAAATTATAATTCCCGATTTATTTTTTCAAGCCAGGACTCCCAATGCCCTTGTCCGATTGAAAAACAAAGCATATTGCCGTACAAACAACATGCATTTATGTTGCTTATTATGAAGAGCTAGGAAGATTTATCATCTAAACATTTTGCAGAATATTGTTTTGAAAGTTTATGATAGCAGTGTATTGTTTGTGCAGTATGTTATGTGATGTAAAATTGTAGCTTTGTGAATTCCTTACATTCATACTAACCACTTGCATGTAGTCATACTAATACTTTCTGCATATGCCTGTTTATATTGCCAATCTGTTTTGGCCCTAGCGTAGCTATGACCATCGGGCAAAAATCTTTCAAAAATCAATAGTTTCCAAAGACTTCTGCCCACATGGTGCAAGCTGTATTATAATAATAGCACTAACAATTACCATAGCACTCAATAAGGGGCTATTCCAGTAGAAATCCATACACCCCCTATGGAAGACATGATATTAAATCTTCCACACAGGGAGTGTGAATTTCAACTGGGATTACCTGAATGGGCGACTCCATTTGAAATCATCACCCCCTGTGTGAGAGTTTAAAGTCATGTCCTCCATAGGGGGTGTAGGGATTTCAACTGGGATTGCCTAATCTTGCATGGAGTTTAATTAGTTTAACCTTTACCATCATGCTCATACGAGGTATTTTTGTTTGTTTCCTGCATTCACAAAAGAAGCAAAACAAAGGAAGTAACTATTGCTGCGGGAACTTGCGTCACGACCAACGGCAAAATGTCTCCGCTTGGTTTTTTGAATTAAATATTTTATTCTTGAGGGAAGAAGCATGACGAGGTGGAAAAAACTTGATGCAATATTTATTTCCTGATATTCTCTTTATAGATTCACAATACTAATAACTAATAAATTGTTTTGATATATACAACGTTTCAGTCTTTATTTACCTTGTGAAAAAGTTGATGTTATGAGTTTTGATTTGATTGACACCCGGGGATTGACACCATACCATAAGTTGGTAACCATTTCATG
This sequence comes from Amphiura filiformis, assembly GCF_039555335.1. Lineage (NCBI taxonomy): Eukaryota > Metazoa > Echinodermata > Ophiuroidea > Amphilepidida > Amphiuridae > Amphiura > Amphiura filiformis. The sequence goes on along the minus strand of NC_092630.1, from coordinate 61,268,139 downwards.
AGAGGGGGGATACTTTGGTTATACCAATATATGACTGATGTGCCCTAAAGCCAAAATATGGAAATTGCAGAATAATGAATTCAACTTGTGCCACAACATGAGTCATGCTGGGGCAATTGAATAGGACATTGTGTATATGCACCTATGTACCAATGGCATTTCTCTCTGCTTTGTGAGAGGGAATTAAATGGATGGAGAAAGGAAGAGTTGATTCTCATCATCTCTGACTTGATTACTGGTAGAAATGGTACAAGAAGCTATAATTATAATTATTATAATTATATTATTATATATATTATTCTAAAAATATAATTTATTTACGTTTTGAGGCAGGTTTGAGTGAAGTGGCAGTTTTACAAGTCCAGTTTCACGAAGATCTTGCTAAAAAACTTGGCAAGATATATGCCAGAATAGGGTGATATGGGGTAAATTTGTTAAATAGGGGAATCAAATTCTGTTTGTTTTTTCAGGGAAAGTGGAAACCAAAAATATTTTGGGTGTTAAATAGGAGGAACCCAAATTAAATTTTTAAACATTTTAAGAAAAAAGAGGGTAAATGCATTCCTCAGAGATCATGTACTGTAGGGCACATGTCCCATGGATCTACTATGACAGGTTGCTTATTATTTATTGACTTTTCTTTGCCCATGTCAGGTGTCCTACTCTTGGTTGCACTGGTCGAGGACATGTCAACAGCAACAGAAATTCACATAGAAGGTGAGTGTAGTGAGAGTGCCCTAGAAATGTAATGTTGTATACAGTCTAATGTATTTTAATTGTCTTTAAAGGTTTTTATTCCAAAATATGTTTGGCATTTTACTTTAGGTTTATGCATTCAAAGATTAACTATGACAGTGTATGCACCAAGACACATGCATAAACAAGGATGGGCTAGAAGTTTGTCGCAGTGTTTGAGAAGAATTGTGATTTTTGCAACAGATTTGTGTGTGAATCAGTTGTAACTTGTATCTTACTAAGATTATTGAGAATCAACTTTGATTCACAAATCTTTTTACGAGAAGCAGTTATACTGAAATTCTATTATTCTAACCCTGATGGAAATTTCAAGCATACATCATACACTCTTAGAACCACATAACCAATAAAGATTGTACAATTGCAATAGCGCACAGTTTTGTGCAGGACTGATTCATATTTCTTGAAAGTGAGTGCATTGATATTGATCAAATTGACCAACACTTTTGGTATCTTGATTGTTCTAAATAATACCAGAAATTACAGGTATTTTTCATCGGGTATGAATTAGGTTAATAAATGCAGATCCCTCGAGAGATTGGACACAATAACGCACTTGTGCTGAATGTTGATGTGTCCATTCTCCCCTGTGGGGCTCAAGCAGTGGACATATCAACATCCAATTTGTCTCCCAACAAGTGATAAGCATTTATTGACCTATAAATACACACATTTCTCTCTTTTCAGTCTGTCTGGCTGTCCCATCGCTGCAGCAGAGAAAGCCAGCCGGAAATCTGGAGGAGACCCTGTCGCTGCAGCTGCGGCTGCTGCAGCCGCTGTAAATATGCAAACGGACGAAGGCTCACCTGCACCATCATTGGGATCAGCAGCAGCCTCGGCAAACAATGGGCCACCTGTACCTAGTAATGATAGAATGCTCAGGTAGGCTGGGAGAATCATTTGAGTGGACTTTGTCAGACAGTTCACATAATGATGTATCATGACTCTATTTACGTGCATTGTTATGTGAAATTGATGGATGACTACAAGATTTTACTTTGCTTAGTTTTTGATAGAAAGCTGAGTTGGGGTGAAGAAGTTGTGTGTGAAATATGTAGTTCCTTCCTTGTGTTGCAAGACTTTGTTTGTAAGAGATGTGGGCTTGCATTCTCAACAATGTTCCCCAGCATACCTAGAAAGTATTGAAAAAAACTTTGTGGGACTACAAAGTGTTTCAATTGGCCTCACATTAGGTGTTGCACCAAGTTAATTGGTATTATATATTTTTGACTTGTAGGGTTAAATGTGTAGGACATTTGAACGAATGATTATAAAAAAAACTGCAAATTTGGCCCAAAAAAATAGTACTACTATAATATCCCACAATACTGTTCTTGAAGAAACATCTTAACACACAAGCAAAAAAGTGAAAAGTGGAGTAAATTATTTTGCTGACTTTGCTTGTTTGGCTTAATTGTGAGAACCTTGAAGCTCCTTTTGTTTGTGAATCTTTTGAATGTGTCTCATACGTAATATGTGGAGCCATATTTATGTGCATGGAAAGTCATTTGATTACACCATTGTGATCTATTTGCCCAAAGATGGGGAAAAGAGAGAGTTTTCGATGAAGGTTTTAAGATCCTTACAGTTATAAAAATATATGTGACATAAGATTAAGCTTCTTAATAGGCTTCCATTTTTGGCAGGTCCTGGTAGCATCGTGCAAATGCAAAGAAACAATGGGGCTATATAAATAGGCAAATGCAGAAAGATCTTAAAACAACAACTAACAATGGATGTGTGGGCAGTGTCCAGCCTTGTATTTTAAGTGCTTCATTGTTGTACTTAATATTAAGCAAAGCAGTTCATTTTACAGTGATGTTTTGTTTCATGGGGATGTCCTTCGCCAGAAATTAGGTAGAGAGACAGAGGCTCTTAAAACTTGCAGTCCTTGGAGAGTAATAACAACCACATTTTTTGCTGTTCTTTTTTTTCTTCCTCCAGACCAATGTGTTACGTCAAACAACTCGACATGCCCTCATCTGGTTTTTCCAGCGTCATGCATGCCACGCCCAGATCCAACCTGAGTCGGGAGATTGAGAAACACGGCAAGCGGAAATTGTGCCCTTTGATCGTCAACCGTAACCGCTCAAATGCTTGCAGCAAGTCACAAGAGAATTGCACCGAAGATCATCACAGCAGGCGAACTGGTGGCTAAAAAAATGGCCCTTGACAAGCATGATGGCACCATCGATAATAATGCTGCCCGTATCGCTGCAGCCGCTATCAACTTGTCGTTGAAAGTGCCGCCACAAGTACCAATTCCAGTGCACGCTCAACCTTTGACCTCCCCTTCCATTATTTCAACTCATAATCAGCCTATGTTAAGTACACCTCAGCATCAGCCAGTGTTGAATACGTCACAGCATCAGCCGTTACATGTGTCGCACTTGTCACACTTGTCACACCACCCTCTGGAACTGGTCAAAGTGGACAGCAACGGTACGCTAGATCTCAGCATGAAATCGGCTAAGTCACCCGAGGCGCTGTATCGGCGGCAATGTCCAATCTTGGCGGCAATGTCCAATGCAGCACCATCACCCAGCTTAATCGCGCTGAGCGTGCCGCAACCTATGGTTCAGAATCCGGTGACGACGTTCAGCACCGTATCACCCATCCAAACTACACCAACTATCCTTCAGATTCCTCGCAGCTATGAGCAAGCAGTGGATTACACTAAATCCAAATCTGTCACAAGTACATCAGGACTTTCCTTGCAGCAGCCATTAATCTTACTAGTTCAGTGACAGCTGCAGCCATGAATCTGACTATTCCTACAGCCATACCCAGTACTAGCATGAATCAGGTGATGCTCAGTGAAGCAAGTCACTCACCAAGAGACGAAGAAGGGGCAAGGTAAGTTTGCAGTAGATGGCGCTCTACAGATTTGCCTGAAACTTGTCTTTGCATTTCAACAGCATTATTCCATGCCTGCATAGCAATGTAGATATATGCGGTTGATGTGTGCATAAAACTTGTCATCATGAATACTAACATAACAAAATAAAATCTGCATAAGCTGTTCTTCGCTTAAATGCAATAACATTTTTAATAGAGAACGTAGCAACTATCTTCAGTAGATAGCATTGTAATAATCATAATTGATAGCATATCCACTTCAGGTATAAAGACAGTAAAATTGCTATCTTCATTGTGTTTCTACAATCTTTTCTTTAGATTGGGTTAGTCCAGTTGAAATCCATACTGGATGGAAGACATGACCTTAATCTCTCAAAAAGGGGGTGTAGATTTCAAATAGAGTAACCTTTACAGGTTGTCCCATTTGAAATTCCCACTCACTGTGTGGAAAATTAAGGTCACGTCTTCCACAGAGAATGTATGGATTTCAACTGGTATAGCCCATTAGATGCTATATCCTAATCAGATTACTAACAGAAGTTCTCAATATAGATCATACTTGCTGTCTTCAGTAGATAGCAAAAGTACACTTGCTGTCTTCAGTAGATAGCAAAAGTACACTTGCTGTCTTCAGTAGATAGCAGTAGATAAAAGTACACTTGCTGTCTTCAGTAGATAGCAAAAGTACACTTGCTGTCTTCAGTAGATAGCAAAAGTGCACTTGCTGTCTTCAGTAGATAGCAAAAGTGCACTTGCTGTCTTCAGTAGATAGCAAAAGTACACTTGCTGTCTTCAGTAGATAGCAAAAGTGCACTTGCTGTCTTCAGTAGATAGCATAAGTACACTTGCTGTCTTCAGTAGATATCAAAAGTACACTTGCTGTCTTCAGTAGATAGCAAAAGTACACTTGCTGTCTTCAGTAGATAGCAAAAGTACACTTGCTGTCTTCAGTAGATAGCAAAAGTATACTTGCTGTCTTCAGTAGATAGCAAAAGTGCACATGCTGTCTTCAGTAGATAGCAAAAGTACACTTGCTGTCTTCAGTAGATAGCAAAAGTAGTATAATAATCAAATGTGCATTTTAGAAACTAACCCATGAAACCACTTTACTATTTGCAATCTTAAGGCATGAATAACTTATATCTGTAGCTCACTTAGGGATACACCATAACAAACATGTAGTGTACCAGCCATAATATTGAACAATAATTTTAACATATGATAACTAGTACTTGTGATAACAATCATTCTAACACTCTTTCCAACACTCAACACACACCACATGAGGCAGTCAAATAGGCAGTGATTTCTTGCTGAAGACATGTCTGTTATAGGCATGCTTTTTCATCTAGACTGTTCATCAGCAAGTTATCATTGTCCTTTGTCCATGCTCCACATAAATTAACAATGATGACCAATCATATAGATATGCTATTAACTTATCATTGCAATTAACATGTATTTCAACCATATAACATGCGCAGCAAATCATAAGGTGGTTGGAATATCATGTAAAGTTGGTATACTTGTGGTAACTTGTCAAGTGTCAGTGCACAGAATTAGTCTTGAGCTAAAGAGTCTTCAAAGATTTTGGTAACATAAAGTTGCAACTGACAAAAGTTAGTTCAAATCGTACCAAATGGTGTTGAAAGTTATACTGATTAAACCAAAATTCATGCAAATATTGGAATAGTGAAATTGAAATGAGCAGCAGATCACTCTCCGATGTGAGATTCTGTCTTGCTGCTTTTTACCAGGTTTAAGTCTGACACAAAGAATAAGTTACATCAAGTATGCCTCCTTTTATTCACAAGTCCATTGGGCTTAATTCAAGTAGGTAAAGTAAATTTCCTAATTGTTCAGAGTTCTGTGATGGTAATCGCGTACAGGAGGTGAACTCTCCGCCCCTTCTACTTACTCAATGACCAACAGGTCAACCGTTGCGTTGACATGATTGTTGATCAGCCAATCAGCGTGATTGTTTATCACGTCTGCTTTCACGCTCGACAGTCGCCTGTGTATGCTCGACACACGGCACATAGCTCTGAACAATTACGAAATTTACTTACGTATTCTCATCAACTAACCAGTGTGCATTTCTAACCTTCACTCAATATGTTTGCTCATTCGCTCACTCATTCACTCACTCAATCGCTGGCATACATTGGGAAAACCATTCTAGCAGCATTTACAGCAAGCCATACAAAAGCCTTCCTCCTCTACCGCCAATTCCAATGCCTCGTAAAAAGTTTGGCACCTTTGACAGCAAACGTGAACTGCTGACGTAAGTTGCGGTGCATAACTCACTCGTAATGTCTGTGTTTTCAATATTGATGTAGTTGTGATGTGTGGTAATTAAACTTGTACCTGTATCGCTAAGGCCCGGCAAAAAACGCAATTGCGCTTTTCACGGTGCAAAACGCGCATTTTGGTTGCAATCTCGCTTTTGGACATTTTTTTTTTCCGCATTTGGAGAGTCCCTTTTTTGGCGGGAAATCATGTTTTTTCTCTGATTTTGAAGAATCAAGGTGTGTTTTTTGGCTTTAAAAAATTGTGTTTTTTGCCAGGCCTTATGTATCGCTGTTGTTGTCAAATCAACTCAATTAATTGAGTCATATTTTCATAAGCCTATTATTGCTTTATTACAATATATGTTATTTGGGTAGGTACCTGCATGTTTCATTCTTCGAATTGCTGCCATCAGAACTACTTTTGGCAAGTAAGCGTATTTGCCAACCATTTAGAATTTATTGACTGTTTAAATAGCCAGACATAGTGAAGTAATAGACCATACAAGACTCACACATGTTAGCATCATTTCAACCTCTAAATCCAAAACAAGACTTTAGAGACTTTCCCTACTTAAGAAAAAAGAAAATAAGATTTGTTTTCAAAAGTGGATGCACTGGGAATCGATCCTGTAACCTCTGTATTGCAAACTCTATGAGTTGCGATGGTTGTCATTCTCATCATACCTATGCTTTACGGAATAAAGTGATATTAGCATTATATCGGTACGCTTCACTACTCCTGTGTCTGGCTAATGTAAACACTCTTGGGTTAAATAGCCGTATACGGCTACGCAAACACTTGAAAATCTGAATGCTTAGATTTTTTCCCCAATTGCTCGAAGAACAAAAGCAGTAAAACTAGAGTCAACAGGCGCTGATACAAGCCGCAATTTGCCCCCTATAACTTGGCCCCTGGGTTACGGATGGGGTGAACTGCTCTTGCGTTGTGCTTAGGAGGTCATAAGAAATATTCCTGGTGAATTTCAGCTTAATCGGAACTTATACATGGATTTTGATTTTTTGAAAATTTTGATTGACCTTTTGACCCCCTTAATGACCTTTGACCTCAATGAAAAAAAAACCTTGTGTACACCGACAAAATGCATTGTTCTAATTTTAATTAAAAAATTCTAACATGTTTAGTTCTTGAGATAAAAATTCTTAAAGTTATTCAGCTAAAAACAGGAAGTGACCCCTTAATGACCTTTGACCCCCAAAATAAAAATACCATGCATACATCAGGGAACACTTATTCATGTATGATGGTTATATTACTCTGGTCTGTTTACATTTTGAGATAAAAATTTTTTGAATATTTGGTTTTTGACGGAAGTAACCCTATAATGACCTTTGACCCCAAAACTGTAGGCATCCTAAAGACCCTGGCTAGTAGCGATGCATGTGTGCTAAAGGCGACTCTCTGCTGTATAATTTGTAAAGACAGTGATTTTTTGAATATTTTTAGCTTTCAGACGGAAATGACCCCCTTAATGACCTTTGACCTCAACTCTTTTTAGCAAGGTATAAGCACTGCTACATGTTGATTCATATGCATGAGTCACATGATCATTGCATGTAATTTGTGGAAGGAGTAGCATTTTTTGTGAAATCAACATTTTTGACCATAAGGTCAAGGTCAAAGGTCACAGTCAGGTCAAAGTCAAATGTAAGGTTTGGCCTAGTCCAGTGGTCATTTGGCTCAAGTATGGTTGAAATCTGTCGAAGCACAAGAGAGCTAGGGCTTAAAGCGTGGCAAGTCACGCATAAAATGTCACGAGGTTGCCAGAAGAAAGAAAGAAAGAAAGAAGAATTAGAAGAAGACAGAACAAGCCGACATCCGTCGTCGGCTTGTAAGTAGTGATTAACAGCAATATAAACAGTCTAATTTGAAATCATTGAAATAAAGTAACTATTTAGTCTGAACATAGCCTTTCTTGAATCTTCTGAAAATATCACAAACTGTGATATTTTTGCCTGTAGACTCCTGCCAGCACTCTGGATGTTCAGAATTTTGATTTTTCAATAGAGGTCCTGCATGCGTTTATTAATTGACTTCAAAGGATTCAAACTAGTGTCCCATGTCATGATGCAGTCTATTCAATCAATCAAGCTGTTAGGATCAATCTATGGTGCACATTTTACATTTCCTGTGGATTAAACTGGTTTATATTAGAGATATTGTTATGCTTCTGTTGAATAGTGCTGAGCATTTGGCCATGATTGGGGGTAACTACAACACATGCAGGACCTCTATTGGCAGGTATGAGAGCTAGCGTTCGTTTGGTGTAGTAATTATAGTAGAAAGTCTGTGGGGGTGTTGAAGGTCTCTCTATCACACTTGACCTGTCTCGATAGCCTGTCTCGAAAAATGAACCCAAGTATGCATGTCCATGTAATCCCTATGCTGTTAAACATATGCCAAATTTTACTTGTGTCTGGATTTATTGTATTATATATCATATAGCCTCTTCTTTTCTGCAATACGTCTTTGACTAGATTCAAATTTAATACTTGTGATTCTCATAAATCATTGTTATCTCCCGTCTGAACTGGGTATAATTTATGACAGTAATATTGAATGACTGCATTTATGTTAAATTCCAAGTATCAAAAGTGCACAATTAAATCTATGACAATTTTCAATTAACTGAAATCAAATACGGCCATCAAATTACACAGTTTACATTGTATGATAATGACAATTAGGGGAAGATAATGTATTTGGTATTAATTAGGAATGAAAACATAAAACAATGAAATGATGCGATAGATGAGCGGAATCATTCTTTTCTTTGAATACAAAGCAATTAGAAGTTCGGGTTACAAACACACATGCATTTGGGTAGGGCTGCCTATCAAACAATTTCTGCCTGTATTGTTGGTCAAATAATTGAATGAAAGGCGCCCATATTTTTCTCTATAATCCATTGGTTTCTATAGAACAGGAAACTATCCAAAGTTACAGGAGCCAAAGAAAAGTCACCCAATTTTGTTCCCAACCATTGGTTTCTATGAGACAGTAATTGTCAAAAGTTGCAGGGAAAATCTTCAAAAGTCACCTAATTGGGCCACCAAATCGCAGGTTTGGCAACCCTGCACACAGGTGCTATTTGCAGCTGTTGCTAGGCAGCTAACAACGGTAGAAAATTAATTTTTCAAGTTCATTAACTTTTGTGTTTGCCTCTTCTAATGCTTGTGTCAAATTTACAATTAAACATGAACAGATTATAAGTGTGTTTATCTGAATAATAAACTTGAAATCGGTAAAAAGTTAGAAAACATATGAACATGATAGAAGTTCTTGAAAATTAAAAAGATTGCTTGCATAGAAATTTCTGAATTTACAGTTGTCGAGTTGCTATGGCATTGACTTCCATTGTTCATACCATTTGCGGAAAGAATGAAAAAAAAATTGAAAAGGCCTTTTTACTCCCATTTTTCTGTTAGATTGTTGTTTTTGATGTGTTTTGATGGTAAATATTTCAGTCTAATCAGAAGTATAAGATACATCAAGAGCATTATGTAGTATTTGTCACAGCATGTTTGTACAATCTTATTTCAAACTCTGGAAATGGATTTGATGATGATGAATGCAAATGGGGAAAAAAGTTATTGATCAAATGTCTTTTGGAAGCATGTTGACTTGCATTAGTCTTTGACAGGTTTGATGTCAGTGGGAATTTATATATGGACTTGTGTTAGTTGTTTACCTCTCATGTGCAATTGTTAATATCTGTGTCATGCATGCAACTTTGTTAGATGTATTATTATGTTAGTGAAGTTGTTGTTTTCAAGGTTTTTGACAAATTTGATCATTTATGTGGATTTGAAGCTGCACAATGACAGAATTGTCAGAAAACATACATATTCAGATTTGCATTTTTGGAATAAGCATACTTTGGCATTTGTGTGTAGAAACACCTTTTTTGATATGACAAAGGCAAAAGGAACCAATATTACGGTATAATGAAAGTGAAATTAAACATTTCTTCTTTATAAATAATATGAAATGATTATTTCTTTGAACACTCGGTGCAGTTGATTTGCTTTAAACAAGGCTACAAGAAAGAAAGGAATCGTTAAAGTGACCCTTCTTGACATTTACTTCTCGATCTAGACATGCATTGATACAATAAAATGTGTGTACCTTATCATCAATCTTGTAAGCTGTATGTCAGTTTGCAATTAGGAGTTTGTATACAAAGTAAGGTTTGAAGTTAGAAATAACATCACTGAATTGATGCAGTATAATGATGCAGTATTAAATTTGGTGATAGTACAGATGTTAATACCAAAAATGCCTAGTGGCGCCTATAACATCCGACGACGCGTAACCAGCTTGGGCGTTCCAAGGGGGACAAAAGCCCAGTCACTGAGAATTTTGTCCTAGTTTAAGGGGAAGGAGCATAAAAAATTATGACTCTATGTCGAACTTTACTCTGTTGACCTATGACCTACAAACACAACAAATTTGGCTGATTCCATTTAGGTGCAAGTTGGGACATGTGTAAACATCACAAATATGCCAAAAAATCAAGTTTGAAAAAAATTAACCAATTTCATGTTACAAGATTTTACATTATGGCTTTAAATTAGATGCTTGAGGCTGCTATTGGAACAACTTGATTCCATTCACAGAATTTTTTTATTGTAGGTTATAAATGTCAAGTTGACTGCACTTTATTGGTTACTGACTGGGTTGATGAAATAGCGCACCTGGAGTAGTAAAATTGATTTCAGGAATTATAAGAATAATAGGTTCTTGCATATAATATTTTATGTGTTTGTGTCGTTTGTAATGTTTCCAAATGTTTAATGGTTGTTGTTGTTTCATCTGTATGACATGATAATTGCATCAGTAATATTGCATGCATAATATTTATTCCATTTACTTAACAATTAACAAACATCGTCATCTAACATATTATTATTTCCATTTTGCCGTTCCATTTTTTTTTTGCCGACCATTTTTGTAGCTGCCCAACACCGGGTTGTGACGGATCAGGTCATGCGACCGGCAATTATGCGTCGCATAGGAGGTATGCATTTTGTAGCGTAACAAGGACTAACTCATTAATACCAATTAACTGTGCATGCAAGCAAGCAAACACCTCCGATAACGAACTATGTCAATACTTTCCATAATGCAAACTATGTCAGTTGGTAAACTGGTTGCTTTGTAGGCTTCACTTAAAAGCTATTTTTAGTTAGAGAGAGTTGTTGAAATGTTTGATTTCAGACTAGTTTAACAAGAAACCTACTCTGACATAATTTGCATTAATACACATTAAGAGAAAAATGAACAAGAAATATGGGCTGCATCATTGTTGATATTGAAAGCATCAATTAAATGATGAGTGCCATTTATGTTGCGTGGTGGACACATGTGTGGTAATATTTGTTGAGCCACACCTTTTTTCCTCATTTTTATGTTGGCTTGAATGACTATAGGTGAAAGTTGCTTGCATCACAGTTACTTGTACATGTGAAAGAGATTGGTAAAATATTTTAAACTTCAAATATTATATTATCTTATTATCATTTTAAACCAACTGAATCATCATCTGTGATTGTATTTAAAATTTCATTTACTTAAACCTCCTTATTATGAGGATAGTTCTACTGTAAGTCTTCTAATATTTCACCACATGAAAAATTATGCACAATTTCAAATCATCTTCTAAAATTATCATTTTTTGCTGCCTCAGGAACTGCTGAAACTAAAATTTATCATGCATTTTTTCATTTAGAATTTAGGTACACTTGTGATTTCTTCACATTCTTACATTTTGGGTTTATAATTTTAATATTTTGAGCCGTTGAGTGAAGCCTACTCTGCAAGTTTGTAGAGTTTCGGGGTAAAAAAGTGTATAAAATTTAGTTTCAAAATCATCACTATGGACCACAATGGCCTCATCTCAATGGCATAGTTCAATAACCTCAATCAAACAATCATAGTACAAAATTTGACCTCAAGTTACAGAGTAAGTTTTTGTACCCAAATTTTCTACGGTCATTCAATTAATGTACAAATGTATTGGAGTTGAAGAACTGTGCCCTGATAAATGAGCATGTTGTGGATCTTAGTGCATGTCATGCACCCATAAACACACCTATAATACCAGCATATAATTTGCTAGGCAGTATGAATATTCCCTCAATTTTTGTTTTGTTGTTTTCCACGACTCTGGATCATTATGTGCTTCATTAAATCTGTTTGCCAGCCGTATCTCGCATCATTAAATTAATGTTAATGAGTACTTGGATGTGAAACAATGATATTGCATACCCCATATGTCTTGATGACTTTGTGTGTTTATGATACAAGAAAACTCTGCCAAGATTGATAATGGCGTAGTTATCACATGCTTAATGGTGGATGGCAATTCTAGTGTATATATTTCAATTATTATAAGTAGTTGAGAGTTGCAGTGGGCTGTTCCTTTTGAAATCCATACACCCCCTATGAAAAACAGGAAATTAATAGTCGCCCATTCAGGTAACCCCATTTAGAATCTACACCCCCTGTATGGGGGATTAAGGTCATTTCTTCAGGTGGTGTATGTATTTCAACTGGAATAGCCCATTGCATACAAATTGCATTGGGCTGTTCCATTTGAAATCCATACACCCCTATGGAAAACATGACCTTAATCTCTCACACAGGCGGTGTAGATTTCAAATGGAGCCAACCATTCAGGTAACCCCATTTACACCCCCTGTGTGTGAGATTAATGTCATTTCTTAGGGGTATATGGATTTCAACTGAAATAGTCCATTGCATGCAAATGGCTACAGCAGTTCTTGTGTGTATCAAATTATCACATGCAAAAGATCAATATTATCTGTAGATTTAAGAACAACACTTTTTTTGGCATCAATTAATAGCTACCATGCATGACTAACAAATTAATTCACTTAATTTTATGTTGCCAGACAATTTAGGCAACATTTTTATGTGCGACTTTCTGTGAGCATCAAACATGAACCGGCAATCTTGATTGGTTTATGAACGAAAGAATGATGGTGATGATGGCTGTGATGTATCATGTTCACATTGCATGAGGATAATAACATTTACTTAACATGATAATGCAGAGAACAATGACTGATGTGCCTTTTGGAATTTTTGAAATATCTTTTGATTCCAATCATGTTGTGTTATAATTCCTATTATTTAATACAAATTTGTTAAGGTTTACTTTTTGATATATTTGGCATTTCACATTGGTTGAGATAATTGTACATGATATTTGTATCCTTATTCTGTTTTAATTTGGCATTAAAAGGGGTTTAATTTCAAGCAATTTTTCTTCTGTTTTAATGAAATGGAATTTTGAATTTAATTTAATAAAAGCTAAATATTAATGAAATGTATTTTGAGAAGTTGTGGAATAATTTGTTCGGAATTTTTAAAACAATTTTTTATGTGACTAACTAAATATTGCTGCTGTTTGTTATGCTTTCAGTTTATCCGGTTGTCCCAATGCAGACAAGTCACAAATCATACAAGGAAGCCAAGAATTGAGGTAAGGCCAGTGAGTTAGAATCAAATAGAACCGACTCCACCATGTTTGTGTGTCGCTCATGGAGGCCATTTAATGTAAAACAAGAATGTAAGTTTTCAGGCTTTTGCCTGAACTCAGCTGGGCTTTCTTGTTTTCCAGATTTACGCAGGGCCATTCTGGTCATTTTTACACTGTGTTTCAGGATTTTTCTCAGAAGTGGAATTCATCCATGGAACCTCCGGATTATTTCGCTTTGCGCCCAGCAAACTTTTAAGTCTTAAAAATTTCAATTGTGAGGTTGTGTGTGTAACGCGTTGTGTCAAAAACTTGTGCTGAGTGATTCATGCACAAATGTTTGAAATACTCAAGCTAAAAGACACATATTAGGCCGTCTAAATTTAATAGTTAATCTCCAGTTGAAAACCTAATGCAGGATGCGCTTGCAACTTAGGCTGTTTTCGCATCTGACGATACCAGACGTGAGATTTTGTGTGGTGAATTTAGCGGAAAAGAGCAGGAATAAATTAATTTTACTCAATCCGGCAGGAATAATGCAAAAAAAGCAGATGATTTTACTAATGCGCACGAGGGCATTAAGAGGCAAATTCAATCAATCTTTATTTCATTCAAAATACAACAATACAATAACAGCAAAACAACACATTTGAATGAGGAGATGCTCAGAAGGCCAAAAAGGCCTGAACAAGCACCCCCTTAACCTTAGCCTAAGTTTCTTAATTTGTCTAATAAAATACAATTACATACATACAAACACCCCCCACCCTCTTTCATACATTCATGTAGAACGAACTAAGCAGGAAAAAAAATGATGAATAAAGAACATGCAGAATATAAGTGTAAGACAAATTAGGATTTCATAACATTTGCTCACGTATATCGCACAAGAAAGCTGACATTTTGTGAATATAGTATAAATGCTAAGAGATCAGTTAATTTTAATAGATTTTTTGTTTTAAAAGGGAGAAAAATAAAAATAAGTAAATCCAAACTAAGAGGTATTAAGTGTTCATTTCTATAAGGTTTGTTTTAATTTTGGATCTAAAGAGTTTTACTGATGTAGCCGTTTTGGCGCATCTGTCAATCGAATGCCATTTTCTTAAATTTAAAAATTATTAAATTTTGATATCGATTTTGGGCTCTTGTTGATAAATGCCTGAGGTACATAAATTGGCCTTCATGAGCAACAAACCAAGATGGCAGCTTTGCCATAGCGTTATGTAGGTGCAGTTTTGAGTTGCTAATCTTTGAGTATATGTTATCTTTTGGTAAATCATGTTTTTAAGAAAATTGGAAAAGTTCTGACCAATCGACAACACACTTTGACGGGCACTCACCTCAGGCGAAGGCTAAGCAAGATTATGCCGCATGATCTGATTGAATTTGCAATTTTGTAATTCTTTTTTTTTTTTTCATGTTTTTTGTCTCCATCATAGGTGCCCCACTCCAGGTTGTGATGGTTCTGGTCATATCACTGGTAACTACTCGTCACATCGGAGTCTATCAGGATGCCCACGAGCTAAGAAAAAGTACCAGTCACCAAAGAAAGATGGTGGTGCTGAACTTGATGAAAATGGAGAACCTCTTTTGAAGTAAGTTTGTTTAGGGTGCTTGAAAAGTGCTATGATCATGCAATATCATGAGGTCTCTTGTTGACAGTGCTTAAAAAAGCGCAGTGCACAAAAAAGCGCTGTGCACATGTACAACGCTTAAACATTGATCCACAAGCCTCGGCACACTTTACAGGTTGTTGCGGACCACTAACAGCTCCATATCATTCCATAAACCATTTCGTATGGGTTGTTACAACAAGACAAGTAGCAGGAAGTTCCTTGTCCAGGGGAATTTCAAGCTAATTCAATTTTTCCATGAGAGCATAATAAACCACCACCACCACCAGGGTTCGAACCCGCAATCTCTCACACCATAGTCGAATGCCTTATCAATAGGGCGAACTTGACTGCTAATAAGCACCAGCTTATTGACAGGACTTAAAAAAACAGGTAGTCCAGCCATAACCAGACAGTGCACCAACTGATAAAGTCCAGAATCTTCTGTTGATAGGGGCGATTGTTCCATGAAGTGCTAGAGACAAAAATGCTGTGCTCACTCTGCACCTGTTATTGCATATTTGTCAAAGTGCAGCCCTGATATCTATCATGTAATCGCATAGGCACACAACACTGTGTGTGATATGTTAGACACTGGTGATAGAATGGTCAGCCCTTGTGAATATGCAAGAAATCTCATTATATGCAAACCACAGGGACTTGCTTGTTGGGGCACTATCTGTACCAGCAGTGATTAGTGGGCTATTCCAGTTGAAATCCATACACCCCCTATTGAAGACATCACCTTTATCTCCTACACAAAGGGTGTAGATTTTACATGGCACCATCCATTCAGGTAACTCCAATTAAAATTCACACTCCCTGTGTGAGAGATTAAGGTCATGTCTTCCAAAGGAGGTATATGGAATTGTCCAATTACTGCTTTTTCCGGCAAATTGAATTTCAATTTAAATATTTACATTGGTTTACTTGCTATCTTTTTTGTTAGATGCCCAATCGTTGGTTGTGACGGGTCTGGTCACATAACCGGCAAGTACTCATCTCATCGTAGCGCCTCGGGATGCCCAAGAGCCACAAAAGCTGCCTCGGCACAATCCTACTGCAACTCGTTACAAAGTATGCTGAAAAGAGACAGTATTTTAGACAGCAAAGATCACCAAATGCCCCTGGGTTTAGTTATCAAGCACAGTCAGATGTCTCTGAAACCAGCAGCAAGCCCACCGTACGTATTTACTTTTGACTCCCTAGCATACAGAATAAAACACAACTGTTACAATAGTGAAAAGCTTTACTCTGTGACTTACATGACTTCATAGACTGTGTCTCATCTCAAGTTGAGAGTAATGCCATGTTGGATTTCGTAGTGGCAGATTCAAATCATGTGCGCTAACCTAATCCCGGGTGGCGTATACACACGCGTAGAAGGGCGATGCATATGATGGCGAAGCAACCGCGTAAACGCACTGATTCGAGTCTGCAACTACAAAATCCAACATGGCGCTACTCTCAACTTGAGACAGATACAGTATAGTATAAGATAAGATTACACTGCCGCCAACATAATATAATACATGTCGTGTCTGGCCATATCAAAAATATCCACAAGTCGGCTCTGATATATTCAGTGATTTCAACTTCTAACAAAACAAATGAAGATAAAAAAGAAATCGTTCACAATTTTTCATTACAAAAAGAAAAATTCTGTGTGCCATTGTTACAAAGTTGGGTGTCATATCAATGTATTATAATTTCAACAATTCTGTCATTTATGTGCAAAATCTCAAAGTCACCGTCTTGATACGGCTATAATAGACACAATTGTACACAAACAACATATGCCAATGCTTCCCATATCGGTACAATTTGGTAATTACAGAGGTTATATATAGAAATCAATGAAGTTGTACAATCTTACCAGAGTCTGTATACAGTTCCTGCACACTAGGAATAATTAATTTCACCATATATATTTTACACTGCAACCCTATCAATCTCTTCCCTAACCTTAAAGGTATAACCTTTACCATACCTTGAAACAAATGTATACTGCAAAACTGCAATTTGACTGCTCAGCGCCAGAAGTGGGTAAGTGCAATAGCTGCCCTGTGAACATTTGGCAATTTACACACAATATATTGCACTCATCTACACATGGCAGTTATTGCTCTTACCCACTTCTGGCACTAAGCAGTCAAATTATGTATTGCTTTATAATAGTGATAGAGACAAACTAACACGTTCAAACAGTTTCTGTTTGTAGCCCGGTACACCTATTGAATTTTGTGTATGATTTATTTGCAGTGTATCACCGGCATCCCTTATGGCACCACTAGAGATGAAGAAAATGAACCTGAATGGACATGACATGGCAGAGATCTCACATAAAGCTGCTAATGGTGAGTACGATTCACACATTTGGGGGGGAACAGTGTGGTCTTCGTAAAAATCCTTTTGGAGGGTTCCAAGTATTTTACATGTTCAGTGGCATATTAAGGTC
This sequence comes from Amphiura filiformis, assembly GCF_039555335.1. NCBI lineage: Eukaryota > Metazoa > Echinodermata > Ophiuroidea > Amphilepidida > Amphiuridae > Amphiura > Amphiura filiformis. Next base: position 61,250,639 of record NC_092630.1, on the reverse strand, counting down.
AGTTGTCTGAGGGGGCAAAGACAAAAAATCCCTGGTAGGCATCGTTTTGGCCCTTTGTTACTCAGGCCTTGCCGTTTGAGGCGAGCGATCGCTCTCGCTCGCCCAAACTCGACTTCTAGTGAGCGATTTTCCACTCGCCATGGACACTAAATATCACTCGCTGCAAATCGCACAAAATCAGCCAACGAATCAGCAAATTCAGTATTTAATCAATTTTGTATCCCTCAAAGCGAAGAAAGGTACAAATTTTAGCGCGCATTTGCATTTGAATGTGAATACCATTTTAAAACCAAAGCTCTAATTGATTATACCCCAATAAGTGCATTGTGAAAATTCAACCACTCGCCTAGCATCATGCTAGCAAGGCCTGGTTACTGTTATAATTTTGCGCAAAGCGCAACATTTTTTCAATTGTACACTATTTTAGCTCAAAATGAAGGTGAAATTTTGTGTTTACCAAGCCAATGTTCGATTTCATACTGGTCCTGTGTCACAACCTGGGGTACCTTTGTGTTACATAGTAAAAAAATGAAATGGTTCAAACATTTTACCTACACATCTCATTTGAAGTGGTTTATCCTTCTGAGCATTTTGACACCTTTTTATGGAAATCGGTTAAAAAATGAGAGAGTGCGGGCAAAAACAATCACAAAGTAGGGAGGATGTAACCCCAACTCTTTTTTCCACATTTACAATCATTCTGAGCAAGTATTGGTCTTTTAAATGAACTTCTGTATTTATTTACTTGGTTTAGATGTCTGGGAGTTCATTTAGACATTTTTTACTAGATTCAAATTTTTAAAGTGGGTTTTTAAATCAAATTTACAATATGAATCCCTCCCCCTAATCCTCCTCCCCTAATCCTCAGCCACCCTTGGTACATTTCATGCCAAACGTCATAAGAAAATAATTGAAAAATATTTTTAAACAGGATAAAAACATGAGTAATATAGAATAAATTAGGCTCAATTTAAGACCTAATTGAATCTTCTAAGTGAAGGAATACTCGAGAGACAGTGTTTTGAAATCCAAACTGCACATCAAAATGTAACAAAGCCACCTTTTTGGGTACCCCAGTATATGGCACAGGATCTACTATGTCTGCCCAAAATAAATGTTATAAATTTTGTGTTTAACAGGCAAATTTTCATGTTACACTATTTTTGTTTATACCAGTTTCTGAACTTGTTCTTTCAGGTATTGAGAACGACGAGGACATGAAGCAACTAGACAGTGAGATCATTGAGCTGCAGTCTAACAACAACCAGATGGAAGGTCAAATGATCAGATTACGCACACAAATCAGCACCATGGAAGGCAAACTGCGCTTTGCGAAGCGCTTGAACACGAATCCATGGAAGAAAACACCGACGCTAACTCAGCAACTGGACGAGTTGAGAAGCACGCTGGTAAAACACCTGTCCGACGTGAAAGGGTCGGAGGAGGCAAAGAGAGGACCGAGCAGGGAGAACGTTGAGGCGTTCTTGCAAAGCTTAAAAGGCATCGAGGAATCTAGTTCACCGCTGACACCACCCCCAACTGCTGATAAAGATATCTATGAATCGGTGAAACAGACTATTTCAAATATTGCAGTGTCGGCTACATAGCTGACAGGGAGAATGCTGTTAAGGGCATAAAAATTTTCGCATGTTTGAAATTTTCACAAATAATACAATTTGAATATTATGATACCTAGAAATGTGCCAGAGATTTGCCTTGTCATCCTTAATGCAAGTGACTTTAACAATTCACATAGTGAAAAATTGCACTCTTACTTTATTGGTGCAAGTTTTTGTCAATTTTGTGAAAATTTTATGCGGCAAAAATTTGTTTGCTTTTTACAGTGTATGTACAGCTGCAGTCTTGGTTAGGATTAGACCATTTACAATTAGGAATCGGCTGTAAACAATATCATTATATTCAAAAAAAAAAAAAAATTATTGTTACTCAATTCTGTGAAGAGAAGGATGTATTTTTTTTAATTGAGTATTATTATTCCTAAACATTCCAAGTTGATTAGTGAGTTGGTGTGAATAATTTTGTAGACATTTCTCATTGTATATGTTGAAAAATATCGCAACAAAATCAAAAGGCACAATGGTTTCCAGATGTGGGAGAAATCTACCCTACCAAGATAAAAGAGCGCAGCTGACATTTTTAATTGCTTGTTCCGTTTGATGACTACAAGATGAGGGGTTTCTATATAATTTACAGAATAATCTGAAACTGCTTAGATTTTAAATTTCAAACCGTAAATCCAACCTTTTTAATATTCGTATGCAATCCAAACTCTGTCTTTGGCCATTATTTGTACGTAATCAATGGACTATTCCAGTTAAAATCCATCACCCCCCTATGGAAGACATGACCTAATCTTCCACACAGGGAGTGTGAATTTCAAATGGGGTTACCTGAATGGGTGACTCCATTTGAAATCTACACTCCCTGTATGTGAGATTAAGGTCATGTCTTTCATAGGGGTGTAGGGATTTCAACTGCAATAGCCCAATATGTCAGTTGTGTCCTTTTGTTGTGGTAGGGGAAAGAAAAAACTTCTGGATATTTGGAGCCAAATTTCCAAGCTGTTCTTAATCATCTTAGACCATGTCAAACAAATATCTTATTAATAACCTGTCTTGACCAAGTATGTGGCCATAATCTTAACTTATCGGTACGTCCAAACATGTAGTTATTTATTTCAGGCATTCCTCAGAAATCTTTAAGCCGAGTGGAATATATAGGGAAGCCTTTCAAATCTTAACCCCCTAAGCATTACCTGCCGATCTAACATTGCATCTGATTGGTCAATTACATGATATCTTCACTTGAATCGCATATCAGAATTTTTTTGCGTGGTGAAATTATTCTAACCATGTTGCTGATTGGTCCAATTGATAATGAAAACTTCTTTTTGGCCAATCGGCAGGTAGTTCTCATGGGGTTAAAGATCTTAATTATAGGATATATGTCATTGAACCCATCAGTATTTCAGAAATCCTTTTCATGATTATTTTTGTGTGTGTGAATATCATTTTCATTTTAGCCCAATATTTGAAAATCATAAAATGAATCGGTGTGCATTTAAAAATGACATGTATTAATAAATTTTACATGTCACAATTTTGCAATTGTTTTTAGAACAAACAAGTCAATTCTGAATGTTTATTTCGATGTTTTCAATGTTTAGAATTGAAGGTAGCTAGCCTACATTTATACTCACAAACATACTGATTTGATCAGAAAGCTACAATAATGATAGAAGAATAATATTGTTGTTATTAGAACTTATCATGTGATCATAGCAGTATATTTTGTTGATCATGAAACTATGAAATGTTATTCAAAAGAAATTATCATATCCATGTAGAAGTGTGGTCCCAGATTCAATACACCTGATCATTTGGACGTTTATTACAGAGAAAGAAGATACTTATGTTTGTAACATGTTGTGAGATATTTACCAAATTGTTCAAGTAGTAGTAAAATCACAACTTCATTGAAGACATCTGCTGTCTTTCAGAGGAAATGCAAAAACACCGTAATTGGATGGATGATGTTTGCTGCAAAGAGGGTGATATTTTGTAGTAAATATCTAGAAATACGAAAAGCTTGTTTATAATACATTCATCTTCAGTGCTCCTTAACAATATTTTCAAATTACATTTTAAATTAGATTAGAAAAGAGATCCCTTTTCTAATAATTGTGTTGTGTATCGTTACCACTGTATGCAGCTAGACTGCGGACCGAGCAGGAGTATTCATTTAGCAATATAGCTTAATTTAATGTCTGCTATAATTAGATTAGATTTTGTTATTTGCCTTGTGCAAACATTTCTTTCCACAAAGCTTAATTAATGCTTTCTATATGTGCAGAGGACCCAAGTGATGATGCGGGTGTTTACGTTTATTTGTTTGTTTTTTTGCAAGAGAAAGCAAATTCCAGTAGCAACAACTCAAAATTAAGCCAAATATTTTTTTTTTTGGTCATCTAGTTTGTAAATCTCAAATTGTTTGTATTTGTATAGTCCTATTTTTTCCCTTTTTATTATTGATTATTATAACTAATCCTAAGAATGTGAATAGAATAGTACTATTTTTCCAAAGGATTTTCACCTAGTCACAAGTAGAAACAGTGTTTACTAACAAAGCTGTATTTATTATGAATCTGCAGATTTAAGCAAGGCTCAGAACAAAGGCTATAGCTACAAACAAACACAAATTCGCAATTATCTTTCTCCACATTTGTGTGAAGACAGATCTGTGAATCTTTGTTGGAAGCTAGTGCCTACCTGGAAGCCTGGTTTAATTTAACATATAGGTCCAACTAACTGGTGAAATTTCTTTCAGATAATTCTTTCATGACCAAAATGCATATTTGGTTCTCAAATTACTTTGCAGAAGAACCAATGACTTTCAATGTGAGTCTTAATTTCTAAACTGTAAAACAATGATATTTTGATAATTTAATAACTCATTTGTAATTTTTTTGAGATTTTGTATAAAGATTAAGTTGTTACAGCTTTGTGTAGTGAACACTGCGATATAAGACTTATATTTTATTAAGAGACCAAATCACTGATGACTAGGGGTAAATATTAAACCACTAATTAACCATGCAAAGAAATCACTTCATGTAGATTTTATCACAATGAAACTTAACTTGTTTCAAATAAAAGTACTAGTTTTTGTATATCTTCCTGTAAACTATTTTTGTGTGCATAATGGTATATTTAGCCATAAAACAGACGAGATGTTTTATGTGTATTCAAATGCTTTCAGAAGACGATGATAATGATGGATTTTTTTCCTTGATGTAACTGTTATAACTATTATAAATCATGACCTACATGTATTTGTATCTCCTCATACATACAGTTTTAGTCTTTTACTAGTTTACGATGCAAAGATTGCAGGTCCAAAGAGAACAAGTAATATGCGCACCTTTTGTTACCTTAGCTATACACTAAATTCTTCCAGTTTGTTAACAAAGAGTTATTGTGTAGATAAGAATGTGACATTTCATAGAAACTTAAATTGAATCATATATTATTATTTTTTTCATAACATTGCTGCCAAGTACAGGGCTAGATTTGTGGGAAAATGGGAAGAATCACTTCTGTCTGATTTCTTGGTGTTTCTGGCCATGTGCAGTGTAGTGACTTCAGTGTGATATAAAATTGGATCAATTGAGCTCATATTTTAAAACTCATAGTGAGATCAATAAATATTGGGCGTAAAGCATCAAATTTTATCATTATTATGTGTTGGATGCAATATTTTAACACTTGGATTCATCAAAGCATAATAATGAATATTATTGGGTGCAGCTTCAAAGTGGGAGAATTCCCTCTCGGTGCTGATGTACACACACACGTTCACACCACATGAATGCGAAGCAACTGCCTTGATGTGTTGATGACACTAACTGCACTTGGTCAAAATCACTACTGACAAGTTTTTGTTATTTTACCACATGCATTTGGAGAGAATGAGATTATCAAAAAAATTCACATCAAATTTGTGTCGAGGAATTCTGAAGTGATTCTTGCATTTTTACATCACAACTTTCTACCCATGTGATTATGAAACTACTTTTCAAGTGGAAATTTTCATGATATATTAATTTTTTTTACACTTCCACATTTTGTGTAAATTGAAACAATACACATTTTGGTAATGTTTAGGCCAAATCATTCATTTCAAAAGTGAAAAATTTTTAAGTGTAAAAAGAAAAATTATTGCTTGAAAATTGACCACTTAGTGGGAGATAAGCAAACTTTCCATGTAGATGTGCCTGTTGGATATAACTAACAACTTGAAATTTGTCGTCAGCATCACATACTGTCCTTTCTCAAAAGGCTGCCGTGTGTTATTTTATTATCACTGTTGAATTTCAGTGTAATTTTATAATAATTCAGCATGCTTCTTTCATTTGTTAATGGACTGTAATATTGTGATAATACCTCAAAATTAATTATAAAATTAATTTTACAGGGCATCATAATACTATTAAATGACACTAATAAAAAAAAATCACACAAGGCAGCCTTTTGAGATATGACAGTATGTGAAGCAGACGACGAATTGATGACTTCAATTCTATAATTATTAGATGTGATCACCTTGTAAAGGAAACTAACTGTGGATGGATGGGTATTGTGCAATATTTCTTTTGTTTCTTTTGTGCTGTTGTATTTTGTGACTTATTTATTTAACACCAAGTTGACAAGATGGTTTGTCCAATAAACTTCTTGAAGAAAATGAATGACAATTTGTGACGGTGGTGTTTTTTATGAAGTATACTACAAGATTCCTATTCACTCGGTCGGACATCCGGGAACATTGTCCCCTTCGTCCCCTTTGCACAAGTGCGCGCATAGCAACCAGCTCGAGAAAGGGGAACTGCACATGCGCACACTGGTTTTACAAGGCTATTTCCCCTTTGTGACGTCAGCCCGACCAAGAGAATTGTAGCCAGTAATTCTTAAAGGGACATTCAGGGATCAATCACTCCCACCCAAATATGAATAAGTTAGAAAATGCAATTTCATGTCTGATTGTCAAGAAAAATGAAATTTTAGATTCTTGGTCACCATAGACAACTTGCATGCAAATCGAAAATTAAATTTCTTTGTACTGATACAAGTCATATTCATAATATGCCTTAAAAGGTCGGATCGACAGCATCATCCCCCCGATTTTTCTCATGGATGAATTTTTGGTATCATTTAAAAGATCATATTTTTCTCATTAGCCTACCATCCTGAAATTTGACACTCCAAATCGATGTATTTTCGAAGAAATCTGGACAAAACAGGTGAATTGTGGTTACCAAGTTTTATACGCCCAGGAATTCTGAATAAGCAGAACAAAAACGGTGAATTGGAGACTCCACTACCAATTTGCCAGATTAAATAAATCTAAATATATAGAGGGTGCTATGATATACTCTTAAAAATAAAGAACTACATAAGGGACAAAATAAATTAAAAAACATGACCTTATCTTGTCAAGCATGATATGAGGAACACGAAAAAAAAAAAAAAGAGAACCCCCACTAAAATTAATTAAATATATTATAAAACAAGAGTCATTCCATGTCAACTCCAGGGATGTGCACCGCAGCACCTCTTCAATTTTTTTTTTTTCTGTGTGGTGGTAGATATTGATGAGAAAGTAAAATCCTGAAAATTTGAGCTTCACACTCTATTTCGTTTTCCCGTGGCATCAATTTGAAATTTAGGGGGTCAGCGTAAAAATGTGTCGCAAGCGAAAAGACGATGTTTGGAGGTCCATAAATGTATAAAGGGAAACCACTACAACTTTGAAAAGAATGTATCCTGTGGTTCTTTTTGTGTAGAATTCAAATCTGGCATCAGAAAACTTATAACTCCTTTACTTTAAAAGATATAGGGCCCTCAAAATGCAGCTCGTCCATCCAGGACCAACCGAGGTCAGAACTCCAAAAGTAAAAATAATTTTACTGTCCATTTTTGCCAGTCAGAGTCCTTTGGTAGGACATTACTCTTATCCCATATTGAGCCAATTAGAATATTTTTAGCTGAGATATTACCCATGCAAAACTCCAATTGTACATTTTTTGTACATTTTGACCCCCCTGAAAACCAATGTCAGACATTTTGCCACTCAAATTTTGCTGAAAATCATTTCTAGCATACTTCTATGAGCATAATAAACACATGGAAAAAATGAATGCTCAAATCCAAGCTTTTTTGGAGATATGGCTTTTCAAAATTTGGCCCAGATCCTCACTTTTTGCTCACTCGAGTCACGTCGTTGAATTAGTAGCATTTTGGGACATTCATATTTTGACTTTGCAAAAAAGATATTATACTGGAAAGTACTAACTGGGGTGACTTTTACCCAGAAAGACAGAATCTGGCCTCAGAAACATTGTATCCTATCTACTGAAGAAGTTATGGGTCTCTCAAAACCTCTTTTCGTTTCGTTTTTGACAAATAAAATTTTCACAAAATGAAACAAGGTTTTGAGAGACCCATAACTTTTTAAGTAGATAAGATACAATGTTTCTGAGGCAAGATTATGTTTTTCTGGGTAAAAGTCACCCCAGTTAGTACTTTTCAGCATAATATCATTTTTCAAAGTCAAAATATGAATGTCCCAAAACGCTACTAATTCAACGACATGACTCGAGAGAGCAAAAAGTGGGGGTCTGGGCCAAATTTTGACAAGCCATATCTCCACAACCGCTCGGAGTTGAGCATTCATTTTTTTCCATGTGACCATCATGCTCATAGAGGTATGCTAGAAACGATTTTCAGCAAAATTTGAGGGGATGACCACTGACCAACCAACCCTTTTTGTTGATGTGGCTGGAATGACTCATATGTGAGTAGGCAAGCCTAACTGATGTTTTAAAAGCAAAGTCATCAAGACCCCAAGCCACTATTTCTCAGAAATGTTGTCCAAGAACATATATTTTCAACATACCTAAAGTTGATGGTGGGGCAAAATGTCTGATATTGGTTTTCAGGAGCTTTCAGGGGGGTTCAAAATGTACTATTGGAGTTTTGCATGGGTATAAATATCTCAGCTAAAAGTATTCTAATTGACTCAATATGGGATAAGAGTAATGTCATACCAAAGGGCTCTGACTGGCAAAAAAATGGGCAGTAAAATTATTTTTACTTATGGAGTTCTGACCTCCCGAAGTTGGTCCTGGGTGGACAAAGTTGCATTTTGAGGGCCCTATATCTTTTTAAGTAAAGGAGTTACAAGTTTTCTGATGCCAGATTTGAACTCTACACAATTAAGTACCCCAGGATACATACTTTTCAAAGTTGTAGGGGGTTCCCTTTACACATTTATGGACCTCCAAACATCGTCTTTCGGCGTATGCGACACATTTTTACACTGATCCCCTAAATTTCAAATTGATGCCACGGAAAACGAAATAGAGTATGAAGCTCAAATTTTTAGGATTTTACTTTCTCATCAATATCTACCACCGCACAGAAAAGGGAACTAGAGCAACTGTGCCCTTTGCAAGGGCACGAGGTAAGTTAGGCGGATGACTGTGACGATCTGATGAAGCAGCAATACTGTGCTGGATAAGATTAATTTTAAGACTGTTTCATTAATTGCCGTTTAAATATCAAAACTTGACCTTTGACCTCTGTATGACCCCCTTAATGACCTTAAATAAATTTTAAAATATTTAAAACATGATAAGAATGTCATAAGGATCATTGCATTTAAATTTCAGCTCAATTGAAGCATTTTGAAAACTTGACCTTTGACCCCTGTATTGCACCTTAATGACCTTAAATGAATTTTAAAACATTTGTAAAATGTTAAGAATGTCATAAGGATCATTGCATTTAAATTTCAGCTCAATTGGAGCATTTTGAAAAATGTGACCTTTGACCCCTTTATGACCCCTAAATGAACTTAAATAAATTTTAAAATATTTTAAACATGTTTAGAATGTCAAAACTTTGGCACACAGTGTTGTTTCAGAATGCCGGACCAGAATGCAATGCACAAGTACCATCGTATTGGCTTACTATTATGCTAATTACTCACATTTACACCGAAAATGTTTTTGTTTTCTCACATAGATGCATGACGGGGACCATATTTGAAATTGTAAGTTTATAAGTTTGAAGACAATCCATATTCTAAATTAATCCTTTAAGTTTCTTTGAAATAGAAATGCCACACACACACATTTTTATTGTAAATTTCCAGTTTCCATGCAGCGATGGGATTCAAGAAACAAGTATCACAATAACAACCATATTTTTGTTCATACTGCCGTAACAAAATATAATGCAGGCCTAACATTTCCCTGGGGTTATGAGCTTTCATCGGATACCAAAATCTGCATTTTGATCATTTGATGGGGTAAAAAAAATTTGATCCCCCACTCATAAAAATCTATAGGGTGTCATCAAACTTTTTGTTTATTCCCTAACATTCAGCTATAGTATTGAAAAGATTCCAAGGAAGTCAAATTTTGCAGTTTCACCTGGTGTTGTAAAAAATGCCTGGTTCTCTTGACTGGAAAGAACCACAAATCCAAATTTGTATTCCTTAATAATAATTTCCCTAGCTATATAGCCATCTGCTTGTCCTTTTATGACATTGTGAGTACTTGGGATATGTGAACTTCTCCTTTTGTTGACAAGAATTCTGTAATCTCATTGGTCAAACACCACTTGGATAAAAATCTGTATTACCTACGAGCAGGGGCTATTTTAACGTGCCTCACCGTCACGTTCGTGCAATGAGATAAAAGTGTTGATGAAGTAGAGTGCGTTTCAAAAAAAAAAAAAATTGACATTTTTAACTGAATGTGACCGTAAGAAAGGCTCTACCATTGTCTACTATTAAAGCATATCTACACGGATGGTTAATTGTCACTGCACGAATATTTATCTCGTCACGTACGTGACAGTGAGGCACGTTAAAATAGCCCCTGCCTACGAGTACCTTATTAATATACAGGCAGGGAATATTTCCTGTATTACCTGCAAAGTCCTAACATGCGCCTGTTTGCATAACATGTCTCGCGCGATATCCTAAGACTCGTGCGCATGGCTTCACTGTTAAAGAGCAAGAAACTAGCCTACTTTTCAGTAAGATTATCAAACTAAATTCCTTCAGCAAAGTTTAAATACAAGTCGGAAGATAGTAAAATTCATGTTCACTAAAGGATAAAATCGTTATTCGTTACCCCCTGCTTGTTCTCACAAAATACGGGAATATATATACGGTCTGGTGCCGTATTCCATTCGGCCTTCAGCTTCATGGAATACGGCACCAGATCGTAGATATTTTCCCATATTTCATGAACAAACGGGGTAACTAATAGTAGACCATAAATGGGCTGTAATATCGGCGTTTTCACTTTTCAGATATTGAGTAAGCGACGATATATAACAAGTCCTTATTGCTTGATTAAAAGGGATTAAAAAATAAATAAATAAATAAATTATGAAAGTCTATGTTTTCTATTGTTTTTTTCAATGGACCACATCACCACCCCTTTGTGGAGGATGGTCATATAGTAGAAAGTATAGTATTATACCCTGATAAGCATAGACAGGTTTCTATGTGTTAATTAAGTACCTGTGTCCATTTGGAAGCTGACGTTGGAGTCTAACTTTAGCAAAGTTACTATTGGCTATATACTGTGGTTGGCAGCATTCCTTTTTGGGTGGGTGCGGCGTGCCGCACCCACCCTGTATTCTCTGACTATTGACCTACTTTTTCACTTGCCGCAGTGTTGAGAAAATATTCGTGCCGGTATCTCACAAACACCCACAGAGGTGATAGTTTACTTGTAGTTTTGTAATTATTACTTGATTTTGATATGTAAGTAATACGATAAAGTCGTCATAGGCAGTAATATGTTTGTATTAAAAGAAATAACAAAAATAATTATTTAAGTAATAGAAATACTATTTGGAAATTGCAGCAAGATTTGCAGATGTTTTTATTTGAACAGTACCAGTTCACCAGTTTTGCTAGTTTTCCTAATCTTTGGGCTAAATTAATAGCATCGTGAAGGTCATATATATCATTTTATACTGACAGCTTCGCATGTACTTGAATACAGCTTGTATGTTCAGTGTGTACATAGGCTATTTACTTTTCAAATCTTGTGACAAATAGTGTTTGCTGATGCTTGTATAAGGTATTATAGACAAATTATTAGAATGCATGTGCACCAGTACAAATGGCCCAGGTTGAATAAAATAAATAAACATATGAATGAATATTTTATTCCCTGGATTATTTTTGTTGGGACAAAATAATGATAATAGTTTGACGCTTTGAAATACAGTTATGTTAATCATAATAAAGTTACAAAGTTAAAAAATAATATCGAAATATTGTAAAATCAAACATTTCCCCTCATAAGTTGCAATACAACATATTGAGGAAATTGATATGACACATTTTAAAACTTTGATATGGAAAGATACCCCAGCCCTGTTGTCTCACCAGAGAAGATGAGCAGAAGTCTTTCTATCTGATGATAAAAAAAACCTCTAGGTATGATTACGAAAATGTTTTAAATAAGTATAATATCTACAAAAGTTTTATAACCATGTTTTATATAAAATGTTAACATAAAACGTCTTGTGTTATGATGTGAAGGGTTAATAAAAAAACAGGGAAAATCTGTTCCAACTGACCAGCAGAGAACAAAGGATAAGCAATAGATCAGATTAAAATCAGGAAAATATGACACAACTTCCAATGGGGAATAACAAACGATAAAGTTAAACACTCTTTTAACTTTGTTTATACGTTTTGTGTTATTCCCCTATTGGAAATCGATGTTGTGTCATATTTTCCCTGTTTTTAATTGTGAACTTGACTTACTCATTCTATCATTTCTCTTGACAATTTTTCATTTGCCCACCCTATTCCTTTTAAAGGAATTTTTATTCGGTATCACCTCTTTTGTATTCACAAGAGTAGATTCAGATTGGTATTAGTGTCAGAAGTTTGCATTGGCTTTCCTATTTCAAAATGTAAGTTTTATAATTAAAGCACTGTTACCATTAAAGGCCCATTCAGTGATTTGCTCATCCGGACGATCGTAAAAAATCATCAAAATTCAGATTTTGGTACCTTTGTAATTGGCATAGATGTGCTAACATAGCCTGCTAGTGGTTCGGTCGAAAGCCGTGTATTTTAGACAAAATAAAGCATTTGCATGATTCTGGACTTTTGATACTGACAGTACAAAAAGTCAGACTCGAGATCGAAAGAAGCTCACTCTCCACGCACTACCAACACGCTGCTATGTATTGTTTCTACTACTTATTACCTCAGTCGCTTCTCTTTTCTACAAAATACACAATTTTAACTGTTTTTCATATTTGAATTGACCGTTCGTTTGCCTCGGTGACCTTTAACATGTTTAATTGCTTATTTTGTTTTCTACTACAAAAATTAAGCGCCTGTTTTAAATCAATTTAGACTCTACTTCCCCGTGTTAGAAACACTGGACTAGGAAGTTTTTCCAGTCGATTGGTGGCGACTGTACGAAAATCTCGATTTTCTCGAGTCGATCTGAGTTGAAGTAGAAAACCTTTCTAAAACTTCTGTTTTTGACTAATTTGTCGATGTATTCAGGGAAAAGTGGTTTAATGAAATTCTGTAGACTTATTCTTTATTTCTAAGCAACTCTGACAAATTTCCATTTTTTTTAATGTTCCTGTGAAATCACTGAAAGGGCCTTTAAGGGATGGGATATGAACGTTTGGACAGTATTTATTGTGGCATTAGAGCACATCAGACATATCGAATTGCATTCTGAATACGAAGAATGTCCTTCTGATATCAAATAATTTAGATTTTTGAAATTTGCAATGTAATACCCATTTTATGGCAAATGATTAAAAAATGATATTTTTGATATTTAACAATAACAGTACTCGAAGTAAACTTTATAAATCTGATGATTTATACTTTAAGTGTATGTAGGTGGGATGAAAAGTCGACGATCAATTGAAAATTTTGACCTTCGTATTGAAGATATGGATTTAGGTCTTTGGGGAAAAAATCCATATCTTCAATATGAAAGGTCAAAATTTTCAATTGATCGTCGGCTTTTTCCTCCCAGCTACATACACTTTAAGAATATATCATTAGATTTATAAAATTTACTTCGAGGACTGTTATATATCAAAAAATGTGAAAAATATCAAATTTTTATAATTTGTCATAAAATTTGTATTATATTGTGAATTTCAAAAAATGAAAATAATTTGATATCAGAAAGACATTCTTCGTATTCAGAATGCAATTCGATATGTCTGATGTGCTTTAATGTCTGATGTGCTCTCATGTCCTAACAAAAAATACTGTTGAAACGCTCAAAAACGCTCATTCGAGATCCCTTAACGCTGAATATTTATTAACCATGTAATATCACAGCAAGCATTTATCAACAAATAGACATGCTTATAACAAGGTATCCATGTACCTATCCACTGCCATGTTTACTGGTCTCAACCTTGTCTGTTTTTTAGTAGTTGGCTTCTGTTACATTGTCATTTTTATTGATGCTAGGAAAATTACACGGTCTCAAAGATCACATGAAGAAATACGAATGGCTATGAAAATGTCTCTTCTTGTCCTGCTGGGCACCAATTGAGATTTTATCAATTCTTGTCCAGGCTGGTACAGTCAGGGTCTTAGGCAGGATTTGAAGGTTTGGGTGTGTAAATTCAAAACACTGGGTGTGTAAATTTAAGATTTGTGTACAAAGTATAGGTCATGTGGGCAAAAACTGGTTGTGTATTTACAAATTTGGGTGTGTAAAACACTCCCTACACGGCTGGCTGCCGAAGCCCTTGGGTACAGTTGAAGTCAGCCCTGTGGCTTATGCCTGGACAGTAACATATATTAGTGTTGTCAATCAATTCCATTCCTTTTGGCATTTTATTTGACAAAGTGAAATGTCCTGTTCGTAAATGTGAAAGTCAAGAAATAGAACATCCCAATGACGGAAATTGTTGTACAAATGATCAGAAGAATTCTAACTCTTAGATAATTGAGCTGAGACGAGGTACATTCGTCTCAGGTTTGAGGTCCTGCAGACTATGCAGGTTTCATATTGTAGTAATAGACTTCATTCTTGTTTGGAAATGTAACTAACAAGCTGCCTAATGATTCACTCATTGTACAAAGGAAACCATGACAGAACATATTCACAGCTAATATAGAAGTTTTATTTATTAATTTCTTATAAATAATTTTCAGTTATATCACTGTTATAGAAGATAGATTTTCTTGCCTTTAATCATCATTGACTTTTGATGAAAAAAGAACTTATTATAATTGTCTTAATAATCTTATTTTTATACAAAAATTATAACAGTGAAATCAACCACCCAATATTGTGGAGTCGGATGACATGTGCACATTAATACAACTGTTACCTAACTGAGAACTGCTACTATGCTGGTTACTAAAATACATTTTACAAAATACATGCACTTGGATGTTACGTTACCTTCGCACCCTTAAAGAAAAAGAACCATGTTGTGTCTTTCAGCTGTGTGCAACTTAGTCTTTGTCAAAGACTACTCGCGATTTAGGGGGACACGAGCCGTGAGTCACAAACCCGGATGCCCCATGAATAGCGAGCAGAGTACCCACTATGGTTTCCAAGAGTGTGTGGTTCCCAGTAATTTATCTCCCTATGGGTAATATAGGTACATGGTCTGTAGCAGACTATGTGCAACTACAAGGGCATAAATCACTATAAAATATATGCAATCAGAGCATTTTTGAGCATACTGTTAAAGTGCAAATTTTCATGGAAAAATTAATTTTCACACATGACAGCTACTGTGAAAATATGCGCAAATAAAATTCTTTTATGCACAGGGCTATGTATGTTAACTCAAAATTGTGAATTCAAGAACAAGCGAAGTACGGTAGCTCAAAATCAGCAAAGCTGAAAAATGACACATGCGAAAATCCCCACATTACAGTATTGTTGGCCATACTGTAAAAGTGGAAATTTATGCGCTACATTTATTTTTGTGCTGCTCGCATTCCATGCTGCTACCGCAAAAATAACAACGCACTGATATATTCCTTTTGTGTATAGGCCAATGTAAGGAAACATAGAATTGCAAATTTCAAAACAAGGGAAACAGATCAAAATTGTCGAAGCGCGAAAAAATGAATCTTGTGAAAATTTCCACTTTTACACTTACTTGCATTGCTTTGTAATAGTCACTACATCCACTGATGGTACAACCATATGCATAATTAATATCAACCTGATGAAAACAGCACCATTTTCAATAAATAATAATTTTAAGTATTTCATTATTATAATTTCACCAGTCTGTTCAATGCCTTTTAGTCACAAGCAATATTCAGTTAAGATTCAGTTGTATTAACTAGAACAATACCATCTGAGTAGACCAAATAATATAATAGTATACAAATTTGGTATATACACAGTTCAACAAACCTCATGATTTATACAATATTTACAAAACAACAATATGGAACTGATTATTAAATACACTTTATTGGTAAAGAAATAAACCCTTGGTAAATATTCGCTTTTTCAGAAAGTGTGTGATTCAACCTTGCTGATGAAGGAAGTAGTATCTGCTCAATACAATTCCGTTTTCATTTTAGGGCCGGCTTCACACACACACAAATCCAAGCCTCTTTTTAGCACAATACATTGCGAAACCACCAAGGTTTGTAGGGTGGTATGTTTTCTGTTCACAGACCACAATCCTGCATAGGTCACCATAATATGACCTAAATCCCCATAAATATGCTACAAAAGGTACCCAGATATCCCAGTCAGTGTGGTCAACAGTTTCGAAATCATAGAAATTGTACCTTTCCCAGATCAGCAAATTTCCAGAAAACTTCTGAGCCGAGCTTCTGTGGTCACCCTTCTGTGGTCACTCCCAGCGGTTGAAAGTCACAATACAGAAATCCAACTGACATGTTTGAACCCAGTGGACATCAATCTGTTATAGGTGTTTCCAATTGTGGATTGGATTTGGAGTCATCCCCTGGACACACCACCATTTATATTTAGTATACATTTACCATATAAGGAATCCAATATCTGAAATGAAAAACCTGTACAAATTCACACACATTGAATTTGTTGAGTGGTCCAATTCTACTATCAGACAATAAGTTTTGTTTTAAAATTTGTGACATGTCTACAACTCTACATACATCCACTGCATTGTTTTAATATGTATGATTGATAAGTATGATTAGCAGGCAGGGCTTGAATTTTAGGGAGGTCACCAAGCCCATTGCCTGCCCTTTTTCAGTTTGGGCCTTGGTGCCCCAGATCTTTGTCAACTTCAAGGTAATCTTCATCACTTGTTGGCCTTGGTACCCTTCTGTCTGTGCCCAGTGGCCTTGAAAATGGGTGTCCCAAAAATTAAAATTCAAGGCCTGTTAGCAGGTCTCCATAGAAAGAAGGGCAAGTTTACACTCCTGCTACTGTTAATGCTTTTGTTAACCCCATGGACACTACCAGCCAATTATCGGCTTCTAAGAACTATTTTGATTGGATACAAAGTGGGGTACATCATGTATTGAGCCAATCAGAGATATGGTAAGAAAAGTCGACAGAGCTGAAGAGGATTTAGCTTACAATTGCTTAGAGATCTAAAAGCTCTATTTTGATTGGTTACTCAGATGATTATACCATGTAATTAACCAATCTGGGGCACTGTACAAAAGGCAGTCGAGTCCATGGGGTCAAAAGGTGAGTCCAAAAATGGTTTTGTACATAATGTAGATTCATATATTGCATGGCATAGGATGCATGCTTTTATTTTGAAACATATATATTCTTAAAATGACACATTATAAATGCCTAATGTATGTATGTATGAATATGCAACAACACATGGGGGTTAATGACTTGTTTAGATGTATACATAACTTGTATTTAGCAATCATACTTATGATGTCCAGAAAGTGTGAACCTGGATACAAAACCTACTGGATCCATACAATACTTGGAAGTGTGTTCATTTTACAATATCAATACACATAGGATGTCCACAAACAGCCAATCTGTAATATATACTGTGCCAAACAAGTATCTGTACACTTGGAAAAAATCCTACTTTTATAACTAAACCATATTTGGATAAATTAATTTTTTTATGCAACATCCAATCCTGCACATCACGATACCCCATTGAATCCAATGTGACCTCAAGATGTAGAGTTGCAAGCAATTGATTAGACAAAGGTCTCGTTTTAAAAGTAACAAACTGGCCTATACAAGGCGAAAAGATTCCAACAAGCGCAACAAAGAGACAACACATTTTCTTCAGTGAAGCTTTATTTAATGTACAATGTAGCAAGCTTTTATTTCAGTATTTTCTTCTCTGTACTTTTTATTTTTTATTTCACTTTATTTTTCAGCTCTTTTGTTTCAGTTTTCTTTTGTTTTAAAGGCACGCATAAATTATAGCCATTCACCACTCGGAAACCAGAAGTCTAGTCCGTGGATTTTTTTAAAAGGCCAGTTTATCACTTTTAAAACTGGACCTTCATCTAATCAAATGCTTGTAACTTTACTTCTTGAAGTCACATTGGATTCAATGGGGTGTCATTATGTGCAGGATTAGATAGTGCTTCTATTAAAAAAATTGTTTACCTAAATATGGTTTAATTTTAAAATTAGGTTAATTTTTCCAAGTGTATGGATACCTTTTTGGCGCAGTATAGTAAAGCATGCGAAGGAACATAGAAATTTGTACAGTATACCCCTGTTACTTGTCGTCAGATTCCAGGCATCAGATACCCCAACAGATATTTCATTTCGGTTAACAACAAAGGACATAGTAGGCAAAACATGTTTACATTGAAATCATTTTAATTAATTATTTTAAAGTTGTCTTTAGTAATCCAAGACAATGACTTTGGTCTCTACGTTAACAAAGGAATTGCTATTTTTCAACAAATTTTTGGCCGATTCACAGTCACAGTTCCATGGATAGTGAGAGGGTGATCTTAGTTGTCAGCAATAGAGTTTGGATTGACCCACCCTTTCAACAGCTAGGAGCACCTTTTTTGGCATGTACCAGGAAGGCTAGAATACATATGTTAATTATGTTACATAATCCTCTATATCCCCTCCCAAAACTTAATACACCAAGCTGCATGTAAATTATTGCTACTCATCCGATTTGATGTTAATATTGAAACACCCGATGCTTCCAAATTACAAATTAAGGTGGATTTCATGTTGCAGTGGGCTATTCCATTTTAAATCAACAGGGAGTATGAGTTCTGAATACAGTAGACAAGTGGGTATAGCTTCCATTTGAAATATACAAGTTGTGGAAGATATAGGTATAGGGGGAGTATGGGTTTCAAAATAATTAACCCTGACAAATTACATTTAAAAAATATACTCCTTCTGTGAAAGATATTTCCAAAATCTTCCACAGGGGTAGGGTGGATTTCAACTGGAATAGCCCGACTTTTGATATACCAGTCTTGTCCATAATAACTGCTGGGTAACTATTATATATGTCCCTTTTTGCTGATTTTTGTGTTTATCATCGGAAAACTATGTTTTGTGTGTGCATCATTGAAAAACAATGGTTTTTTATTTTACTGGGAAGGCAATAGCACTTGTACTGAAAATTATCATAATTTTAAGGCCACAAAATAAAATTTGAGTTGTGTCAGGATCTATTAATCAATAATAATGTTAATGACCTGTTCTGTAAACGGAAAGACTGCAAAGATCAGTGTTATTGTAAAATCAACCAAATGTATGCCTCTTTGCATTTGATTTCTGAAATCCTAGGAGCAATAGTGTATGAACTGGTTAAAAGTACAGAATAGTTAATGAGGTCCACCCTATTCCAAACCAGAGTACTGCCTCTGCCATGTTTGCGTATCACTCATGAAGGGCTAATAGTGTACCTCCAAATTATTTCACTATGCGCCAGGCACACTTTCATTCCAAGTGTGTGGGTTGTTTGCGTTCCGTGTGTAATGGGTTGTGTCAAAAATATGCGCTAGGGGCTGCGAGCACAAACCATTGCATTGTAACGCACAAGCAAAAAACACAAATTATTGTTCGATATTGGGGTTACTTCTTCATGTAATTTCACATAAAATTAGGGTTAGGATTAGGGTTTGGATTAGCTTACACGATATAATTACATGAAGGAACAACAGATATTGGGCTCTTGCCAGAAAACGCCACAGGTACACTATTTGCCCCTATCATAGTTTTTAATATGGGGACATTTTGAGCTGGTACTCTGGGGAATAGTACACGTCTGATCACAATCCAGACTGGTTTTACCCTTGGATATGCAATAAGACAAAACTATGAAGAAATGCTCCTTTGTTAGTGGAGTAGGGTTATGACCTACAATACAATGACTCAGTGGCAGAAAGACTCATCTCCATTAGGTACAGTGTGTACGATTGCCTAGTTTATGGATAAGTTCACTCAATGCACAGTGCATGTCTTGTACAAGTCCAAGAGTAGACCTACATCAGTAAAATGCAAATCATACTGTAGTTAACCATGCCACAACCACTGGAGATATGTCTCTTTGCCGCTCAGCCATCAGCTTTTCCCCCGACATGAAACCATTTTGAAATTCACACTCTAAAGTACAATATCGTTTGGAAGAAAAACATTGTATGGACACCGTACGATCCCAGAACTATACAAGGAATGAAAGAGTTTTAATAGGAAGCTAAGATACTGAAATATTGTTTTCAAGTGATCAAAGTGATACAGCTTCTCTATGCATGTCCATCAAATTTACTACATTCATAAAAACAAATTACTTAAGACTCTGCTTGGATTTGTCAAACCTGGCCTGCCAGGAGTACTACCAATATATTTCTTCCCCCATCCCACCCAAGGTATTAATTTAGCAAAATATACATGGAATGAGCAACTTGACGTCTCTTTAAAAACTTGCTCTCAAATTGAAACCTTTTCCAAATTAATCAGTAAGAAGTCAACCTCTTTTCCCATACTTGTTGATCCAGTAGTAAAAAAATACAGAATATTGTCATTCTTTGTCCCTGTTCAAAAATAAATAAACCAAATGTGTTTGGATTCTCATTTGCTATATAGTCTATTCAATGTAAAATCCACACTACCTCTGTGGAAGAATTTGGAAATATCTTCCATAGGGGGGAGTATGAATTTCAAATGGAATTAAGACATTAAGTCCATTTGAAACTTGCCTTCCCTCAATTTGAATCTTTCTCAGAGGGTGTATGAAATTCAAATAGAGCTGCCTAATATGTTCATTCAATTTGAAATTCATACTCCCCCTGTAGCAGGTATTTCCTAAATCTTCCACAGGGGTAGTGTGGATTTTAAATGGAATAGAACAGCCCCTTTGGCTCCCTTAAGACAGTGACATCAATACTTCGCCGTTACTTTGATCGTGCATGTAAACGCGCTGGCAGTTCTTTGAGTCAACACCCACTAGAGTATGCACTGATACATTGAGAAAGCCTAATGAACTATAGTATAAATGACAACTTTTTAGTTGATGCACTACATCATCATCTTTTGTTAACTGTAAAAGTGGAAATTTTGGCATTATGAAGTACATTTATTTTTGCGCTTTTCGCATTCCAAGCTGCTACCGTTAAAATAACATCGGGCGAATATATTACTTTTGCGTATAGGTCAATGTAATAAAACTTAGAATCCCAAATTTAAAAACAAGGGAAACAGTTTGTATTTTGTAAAGTATGAAAAAAAATAATCACACAAGAATTTCCACTTTTACAGAACTGCAGACCACAACATAATCTCATATAGTACATGATAGTACACCATAATAATAACATTCCAAGATCATGAAATGTTAATTTTATATAATTATATTATTATAATATATACATCTATTAACAGTTTTGATTCATACAAAATTATCTTTTCAAACTTCTATAGTACACTCATTACATACATGAATGAAATGCTTGAAATAGCACAACAAGGGATAGTCTATTGACCAGCCAAATAACTTATGCCATTGCAATTTTAAGGGATAGGTTAAAACCAAAGATGTTAGACTAAGGGAGCACGGACTCCACCGTGTTTCTGTGTTGCAAATGAAGTGGAAAATAGTGTATCTCTTTGATTATTTCTCCTTAGCCTAGCAAACTTAAAACCATTTAGTGCTTGCTTGTTTGCAATCTGGGTGTATTACCATTATGAACCTGATTTAAGATGTCAATAAGAATGCATTAGTTCACTCCTTGACTGAAAATTGCTGGAGCTGGAGCTATTTTAGGCCCCACAATTAACAATCCAATACATCAGATTTCCCATGTTACACACATGGCCGGCTATATACAGAGTTCATATTCCTCCAGTCTAATATCTTTGTTGGGGGCACATAACTTGATTGGTTTAATATGGGTACTGTATTTGACTACTTTTCATTTTTGAAGTTTTTTACGAACTAAAGATGATTTACTGAAGTGAATGGTCGGTATATTTTGATTACGGCACTTTATTCCACAACAGAAGTCATCCTTTTCCTTTATGAACACCAGGTTTTTCACAAGATTATTTCCATGTTGGTTAATGAAGTTTAGTTGCATCCGTTTTCTTATGAGACCTTTACGTTTTCAAGTTTTAAAATGTCCTTGATCTGCTTGAACCGCATGACCCCAAGTAAATAAAATGCAGATCCTAAGACATGCACTTACATGGGCTTACATGCAACAATTGTGTGTGTGTTTGGATTACCATACATAAACCCAAATTAAATCAATTGTAAGTTTATATGAAATATGGAACTGGTCTATTACAACTGAATGAAACTGGTTCTCTTGCATAAGAAATGTAACCACATTTTGCCTCTTTCATAAGATACAGTTTAAAGCTGTTTATTTGTGGTATGGAAATTTGTACACTTTCAGTAAGTAATTGCATAAAGTTCCGTATATTGTGTATAGGCTTAAGTCATGCAATAGCGATGGTAGGAAAACCTTTATTTAAATACTAAAACTTTGATTAAAGTTTTTTTAATTAAATAGCTTATCTTTTGAGTTGAATATGCGATGAAAGTGTTCAAATGTTCATTTTATACATGTATTATTTCAGTTTTGTAATCTTTTTTTAAAGTCATTCTCAAGGTGCAGAAATGGTTCACATTTTACAAGTAACAAATTTGAAAAGCCAATAACATTGTAAACATAACTCATTAACATTTAACTCTGTAGGTACTAATTGAAGCCCAAGGTTGGACATCAGCAGTGCACAAAGTAGAATCTTGGCCGAGTTACAAAGTTACCTCGATAGAATGTTGCTTTATTCTGTGTGGGTAACTGGATAGTTGTCCAAGATTCTGCTTGTTGCATCAGCAGCATTTGTGTTGTGATATTCAGTATTATGGTTCAAAGCCACAATGGGCTATTCCATTTAAAATCCACACTACCCCTGTGGAAGGTTTTGGAAATATGTTCCACAGGGGGAGTATGAATTTTGATCGAATTAGCACATTAGGCAGCTCCATTTGATTTTCATACACCCTCTGAGAAAGATTCAACTTAAATCTTCTACAGAGGGAGGGCGAGTTTTAAATGGAGCTGCCTAATGTGTATTCCATTTGAAATTCACATTCCCCCTGTGGAACATATTTCCAAAATCTTCTGTGAGGTAGTATGGATTTTAAACGGAATAACCCAATGCTACATTATGGGAAACATCACATTAAGCATGTAGGTGTGACAAGAAAATCAGTGCCATGTACATACAACAGAACTGACTGTGGCACATGTATCAATTTGTAAACTTTTTCCCAAATTAGTTAACAAGTTGCCTTATTACAAAGTGCACGTCTGATCACCAGCAGACTGCAAACAGTAAAGATTTATAACACACAGACTGACATGCATTTTAAAGCATATTCGCAAGATTTGAAAGAACATTTGATAAACCCAAGGAAAGAAAATGATTGCCAGATCAATGAAAAACCAAATACCAGCTTAAAACTCTGCAACTAAATTCTTCAAAATATTGAATTGGCTGGTATCAATTCATGAAACATAACCATGAGTACCAGAATTTCAGAAAACTCAAGAAATGGAGGTGGAGCATAAGCCCTTTCAGAAAGGACAGACATTTATCCCTCCTTTAGTCTGTACAGGTGTTTATGGGAAAGGTTGACATTTCACTCCCTTGGCTTGGACTATGTTAGCCTCTTTCACCACCCCTCCCTCCACTGAACACTTGAAGCAATACTTATCATGAAATGGGCTATTCCATTTGAAATCCATACACCCCCTATGGAAGACTTGACCTTAATATTTCACACAGGGAGTACATATTTTAAATTGAGTAACCTGAATGGCTGACTCCATTTGAAGTCTCACACCTGCTGTGTGCAAGATTAAAGCCATGTCTTCCATAGGATTGGGGGGGAGATTTCAAATGGAATAGCACAATATGCCCCATCAGTTTTTACCACATTTCCAAACTATCTTCATCTTCTTATTTCAAGAATAATATTCAGTAAATATTTTATGCTGAATAATACACAGAACTTGGAGTACAACTTAAGGATAACATTGAGCAAGGCAACGAAACCGCAGAGAAGCGATCTTACAATTCCCTCCCACAATGCATTGCTTCCATTTCAATGTTCTGTACTGATTTGCAATCCATTCAAATGGGTAAATAGTGATGAAAGGTACCTCATGAACAGGGCACATCCATAATTTCCAAATTAAGTTTATTTCATAACTATCGATGGGGGACGTACAAAGTAAATAGGAGTGTCATTTAATGTAATGAAGTGATGTATCATGTTGCAAAGGCTTCTGGGAAGAGCATGATATCTTCTCTGACGTAACCTATTGGAAAACTGGCAACTAATAATAACTTGACTTGGCAAGTTTTTACCACCAATATAAAAATGATTTTTCTTTTTCACAGCATATCAATCAATCAACACAAATGATAAAATACAATGAATTATGGAACTTAGTAACATATCCAATTCTACAAAAAATAGGCACCAGACAATGATTTCAATATGATTGGATGAAAGTATACACATATATGCATTATGATGTATGTTCAACATTTATTTTCTGGAGGAATAAACAAACATTCTTCTAAATAAGTTGCTTCGCTTTAGGGACTTTCACAGATCTGTCGATGACCAAAAAATTGGTGAAATTTTTTGAAGTCACTTAAATAATGGTTGATAAATTGGGGAAAATACCCTTCAAACAAATTCTTTTCAGTAATATCGACAAAATAAGAAGAAAACAAATTAAAGGTTACACCCATCTTTGAGAATGAATCCCCTATTGGATTTGCACAGAGTTTCCTATACACAGGCATAAAGAATTTAGAAATGTCTTCCTTGACAAGAAACTCAATGTCTAGCATATTCATTATAGGGGTTTAGTTACTACATTGGGCTACTCAAACTGAAAATCCACTACCCCCTGTGGAAAATGTTGGAAATATCTTCCACAGGGGGGAGTGTGTTTTTCAAATTTAATTGGTCACCATCAGGGTTAATTATTTTGAAACCCATACTCCCCCTGTATTACAAGTTTACTTACATCTTCCACAACTAGAGTAGGTATTTCAAATAGAAGTTACCCAATTGTCTATTCTATTCAAAATGCATACTCCCTCTGTGGGAAGACATTAGCAAAATCTTCCACAGGGGTAGTGTGGATTTTAAATGGAATAGCCCATTAGTAAATATTCTGAAAGTGCACAAAAATAATAGTGTAGTTTAGGTTTGATGACGGATCTCTGAATGCCCCTTTAAAACCCATGTGATACTGCAAGTGGAATATTCAAGAACTATTTTTGCAAAGAAATTCACAAAGGAATGGCCTTTTTAGTACCTACAACACCTTTAGTATGTCAGTAAATAATGTACACCATTGTGCCTCTTGCAAAATAACATTCATGTATAATACATGTTTAGAACATCAACAATAAATAGAACAATTTAGCTTCATCATGCAAGCTTTTGTGAATGACCAAAAACACATGGTTAAGGTCTAGTTATGGTAACAATGGCGAACAGCTGCTGGTCATACTTGCTGCCAAGAAGTACACACTAATTGTTAAATCAGTCTCTGCTACAATACCGAGCAAGCACAATCATATGTTGCGATAATACAGGATGTAAGAGACTAGCGAAAAGCGGTAGAGGTAGTTGCTCTACTCTCATTCGCAAATAGTTTGGCTCTGGGGGCGCTTTGGGTGCTTCTTTCTTAGGTGCTGATGACTTCTTTTTGAATGTAAGAGATGGTCAAATATACCATCATCAGATAGTCCACTGCTAGAAGATGCGATGGAGTTTTCGCTCTCAGTGTCGCTATCGTCCATTTTATCCGTACGGTCTTTCTTGGTTTTCTCTTTTACTGCATTATCGACACTTTCGACAGGATCGTCTGCTAAAGCATTGTCATTGTCATCTACATCTTCAGCAGTATCTGCAGCAGAGGAGTTGTGTTGTGAACTATCTGATTTCAAGTCTTTTCTTTCATTACCGTTAGCTTCATGACACGCATCAAATGAGTCCATGTCTTCTCCGTCGGCAGTTGGTGCTCTCGGGAAACTCTTCTTCTTTGAAGATCTTTCTGGAGGAGCGACTGCTCCTTCAGCAGTACCTGGCAGCTCGTCATCATCACCTGCTGCATCACCCGATGCCCCTTCGTCCATCTCGCTCTCGCTACGCCGGTCATTTAATCGTTTGCGCTCACCCGTGCTACTGCCATTTTCATATGCTCTCTTAAAGCTCCTCGCCATTTGTACCGCTTCCGCCAAACATTCTGCCATTCGGTCTCGCTCGCGTTCATCATCCCATGAATCGTTTTCTTCGACTTCCACAGGAGGTTCTCTAAGACGCTCTCTCTGTTCACGCTCTTCATCTCTGCGTAACCGTTCCGCTGAATTATCCCTTTCTCTGCTGCTTCTGAAACCCATGACGATCCTACCTAGTCCTGGTCTTCGGCGACCTTCTCCTCGACCGTCCTCATGTCTTCCATTACGTGGTCTACGTATACCATTTCCCCTGCTTTTCTCATCATCCTCTCTTTCTTCATCTTTACTAGAAGCACCATCTTCCTCGTCGTTTTCTGGCTGCCTTTCCCCCTCGCTTTCTTCACTATCGTAGTCACCCATTAATTCTCCAGCTAATTCTAGCATGTTGTTGACGCTGCGTATCATGATGCAATTATGTCTCACGCTAGGCTGCTGACGACGTGGTGGAGGACGTTTCTCGCGGCTTGGCTGGATGCTCTTTGTCGACTATCGCTCGAAGTATGGCCCGGATTTTGAGTCGGCAGATGTCCTGCAGAGGTCTTGGATTTACTTGGCTGAAATGAGATTAAGAAGTAAATGTTTCATTATCAATGTGTCATGTTAATGTGCAAGTAGGAAACTTTGGACAAAAAGCATTATTATACTATTAAAGTGCTCATTTTTCGCACTTTGTCGATTTTGAACTACATCGCTTCAATAAAATTTGTGATTTTGAGTTTACGTTAAAAAGAACAAAATCACACATTTTTATTTTCCTGGTAGCTGTGCTAAGCATGAAAAGTGCGAAAACAAATATTTCTCAATAATTTGTACCTAAAACAATGATCCCAAACATACAAGACTAGGTAGAAGCATTAAAAAATAAAACATGTCTGTAAAAAACCTGTATTACATCTGTGAATAGTCATCCAGGTAGATAAACATAGACAGTATCGCGTCTCATCCAAGACGCATCATCACACTGACCAGATCAGTGCATCCCAAGGTCAAATGCCCCCCGCATAATAAACAAAGTAATGTTGTTTATGCCATCCAGTGTAAAGACTCTGACTGTGAGGACTCATATATGGTGGAGACTAAACAACCCTTGCATAAACGCATGTACCAGCACTGTAGACCCAGTTCTAAAGGTTTGAATGACTCAGCGGTTTACACGCACCTCAAATTTGCCAATCATACATTTGAGGATAAGGATGTGCTAGTGCTCGATAGAGAACATAAGTGGTTTGAAAGAGAGGTCAAGGAGGCCATACATGTCCGGCGCGAGGAACCTTTGCTCAACAGAGGAGGGGGACTGCGTCACAACCTTTCAAGGACCTACGACACAGCAATCAGAAAGCTACCCTGGCGACTCTCCTGTGACGTCATACCGTTAAGTGTGTCACAGGTCAATGGTTCATCATCTGATCAGTCAGCCGGATGATGCATCTTGGATGAGACGCGATACTGTCGCTACCAAAAAATAGTAAGTCCAGATGAACAGATTTAATACTCATTTTACTATACTGTATCACATCATTAGACATAAGCACTATAATCTGTATACCTTCATCAAGTCAGTAATTTAGATATTGCGTCTTTATTGATCTCTAAATGTAATGATGAGAAGTATATAAAAGTATACATTTTCAGAAAGGAATATTCTAGCAAACATTAACAGTTTTTAAGAAAATCTCAAAATTCACTTTACTGACTTGAGGAAGGTATACAGACTATAGGGATAATTTTTGCACAAGACATTAAGTTATGGATGTACAATATTATTTCTTCTCACAGGCTGGCTGGATTATAATAAAGCCATGATTTCTCCGTGATACAGAAAAACAGACGAATTCGGGGTTTGCTCAAGGAAATTTGAAAATGCCACAAAATAGTGAAAAACTGTAAAATGTCTAACTTTTGTGTTGATTTGCCAAATAAAACAAAGAAAAA
This sequence comes from Amphiura filiformis, assembly GCF_039555335.1. Lineage (NCBI taxonomy): Eukaryota > Metazoa > Echinodermata > Ophiuroidea > Amphilepidida > Amphiuridae > Amphiura > Amphiura filiformis. Next base: position 61,222,372 of record NC_092630.1, on the reverse strand, counting down.
TGATTATTAAGCAGTAATCAACCATTAAATGATCCATTATACTAGCATTAATTCTAGGCCTACGATGCAAGAATCTGGCCATACTACAGTAAAATGTAAGCCAAAATACACCTTTAAAGCATGTTTGTTTTAACTTTCAGCACTTTATAGTGGAAAACGGAAAATTACAGAAATCATCCAATTTGTAACACAGATTTTACATTTTGTAACATGGAGAAATCATGGCTTTAGATTATACTGGCATGCTAAACAGCAAGACAAGGAGAAACATGACAATACAAGAAGAAAATTCATCAAAATTTATGTTGTGCATCTTAGATTTGGCCAATCTTAGTCCACAATTATCCTTTTTAGGCCGAATTTCAGACTAAAATTGCCATTGCAAAAGTTATTTCAGTAGCTGGTCAGCTGGACGACTTTGCAATTTTACCTCCCTGGAAACTGTGCCAAGCCAATTTCCAAATACCAACTTTATGTTCAATAATAACACCATTCAAATATTGCACACCCTAATCTGAATGTGTCCCAATGGTATAATGGGATGGCAATTATTACATTTCAACTTGGCAATATAAAAAAATGCATACAAAATCGTTGTGTGAAAATGTACACTTACACGCTAGCAAGTTTACTAATCGATAGTCTATAAACATTCTACACTCATACACTAAAGTGAGCTAAGCCTCTGTGGCAGTTGAAATTGGATTATGAATTTTCTCTCTTTTGATCCAAAGGGAATTTAAAATGGTGTCCTATCCCACAAAACCAAAAAACAAGTCGCCAGATATATTTTTGAGTTATCTTGTAAAGACAACACAACATTATTCATATCTTGGAAAGTATTAATATTGGTATAGTATCATTTTAAAGCTTATTTTTTGGTGTTTATATTTACAATCATGATCTCAAAAAATGTAACTTGTTCCTGGTTTCGTCAAACGGGTCACCCTTGTTCACACTGTTGGGAGTGGTCTTCTTTAACTTCAATTCAGTTTTTTTTTCTCACACAGGTGCAGCATGTTTATATATCTAAATGTTTTAGCCTGACTTCAGCATTTTGCTTGATGCCAATTCCATCAGTACCCAAATCAAACTAACAAACTCTGAAGCTGAATTTATACTCGATCGCTGAGCGACGAGAGATTGGGATTTAACCAATGAGGTAGTGTGCTTATCCTGGAGCACCAAAAAGTGTACTACGTCATTGGCTAGAAACCAATCACTCAGCTATGGAGTATAAATTCAGCTTAACTCTCTGGAGATTGAGCTGTTCTACACTGGATAAGTCACTGTGACAAAATGATAGCATCTCAATGATGAGCTTAGAAGGATGATAAAACACTCTCACATGTACACAAATGATTAGTGTGCTGCGTGGAAATTAGACTATGCCATAGTCGATTTTTGATAAATAAAACATGTTATTAATCATGATGAAAGCATTCTGAAATGGAGGGGTAGGCAGTAAATTATTATTGAATGCAACATATCATAATGTCATAATTATATTAGCACTTCAATACTGAACAATTCTGATATTAGAATCTACCAGTTTATTAATCGCGAAAGTCTGAGTTAAAAATCGACTATGGACATTGCATTTTGGTTATACCATATACAGTTAAAAGTATAACATTCAACATATGATCAGCTTTAATTTGATACCGTTGCTTCTTCTGGTCAGATGATCCAGTTTCCTGCTACCAACAAACCCAACATCAGTTGACAATGAAGACCAGTGGATGCTGGTCTAAGACCACCAACCTCCACAATGTAAGTTGTGAGAACTTTGTTAAATTTTACTTTCTTGATCTACATTTTGAATGTTTACTCATTGCAAAAATGCAGTTGAATGGGGCATCTAGTTAGTGGTGCACTCTCTTATACATACATGCAGTTACATGCTAGAAACACATGCGTCAACTTGAGGTGATAGCTGAATTAATTATTTTTAGAGATGAACGAAATCGTTTTTTGGCTATTGAACTGGATTGATAGCTCAAGAATTGATCCACCTCATTGGTGAAAGATGAATTACTCATGACTACGCAATGGCATGGATCATTCCGGTATCCCCTAAAGCTCCGTGATGTGACCCACACAGAACAATAAAACAAATTTTATATTAGGGGATGCCTCAAAGATCCAGATTAGTGCCATGGCTACAGCAAAAGGAAGAAAAATATTCTAAATTCAGCTTTTAGGTTTAACACAATAGAGGAAACTGGGTGCATTGGGTAATTCCATTTGAAATCCACACTACCCATGTGGAAGATGTTGGAAATATGTTCCATAGGGAGGTATATTTTCAAATGTAATTGGCCAGAGTTAATCATTTTGAAACTCATATTCCCCCTGTATTATGGCTTTACCTATATCTTCCACAACTGGAGTGAGTATTTTAAATGGAAGCTACCTAATTATCTATTCTATTTTAAACACATACTCCCTCCATGGAAGACTTTAGCTAAAATCTTTCACAGGGGTAGTGTGAATTTTATGGAATAGCCCGGCCTATTCCATTTAAAATCCATACACCTATGAAAGAGACCTTAATCTTTCACACAGGTATTATGTATTTTAAATTGAGCTACCTGAATAGGTGACTGCATTTGAAGTCTACACCCTGTGCGGATGATGTAAGGTAATCGTCTTCCACAGGAGGTGTATGGATTTCAACTGGAACAGACAAACACTACCATAATATTAACTTACGTAAGTCTACAGCGCAGAAACTCTCACCCTCCGCTCTGGAAGGTAGAATTAAAGGTGCAAAGGAAACCGCCAAAACATTCTTTGTGTCCCAGGAATCCTGACCAGTGCGTGTTATTTGCTTCAGCTTCACACAATGCAAGTGAAATGTTAAGGACGGACGGACGAGATGAGAGAAAATGGAAGAACAAAACAAACAAAAAAGAGAAAAAAATGCATTTAAGTATAAAGGAATAAACTCACGGAGTTCGACACTTGCAAGGGCCTCCATTTCGGCCTGGCTAGGAGATCGCAGAGATGCAAAAGACACTGAGAGGAGATGTTTTGTTTCCCATGTATCCTGGCCTGTTCTTTCGATTTGAAGCAACTAGGAATCGATTGGATAAAAACATGATTGTAATCATTGATTCTTTTGATTAAATGCAGGGATGCCAGTGGCTTGAAGTGACTTTGCAGGAAAAGCCTGAAAAAGCATGTGAATTTGGGCTATAAAGCCTGAAAACGGGCTGAAGATAAAGAGGATGTACAGAAATATGGAGCAGCAAAAATCCTGAAATTGCCTGAAAACTAACATCCCTGTTTAAAATGCCTAGTTGGTTAGGAGTTAGCTCTATTTCCCTCAAACTAGGCAAAATTACTCCAAAATATATGAGCTGTCAAATGTCACTATGTAACTTGTCACCGAACTTGAACATTTACAAAGTGCGCATAACATTATGACCCACGGGCCACGCCCGCCAACCAATTTAATCCATCTAGGTGACAGATCTCCGACAGAGCCTTAAGGGGGTACTACACCCCTGGCTAATTTTGTGCCTATTTTGCATTTTTCTCAAAAATTATAGTGCATTGGTGACAAGTAAGATATGTATATTATAGGGGCAAGGACTACAACAACTGCACTGACAATTCAGCAACTCAAGGCAAATAGTTATTGATTTATTGATCAAATATTGGTTTTCCCTCATTTTTGACTGTAACTCCACAACTGTTGTCTGCGCTGAAATAAAATTTCCAGTGCAGTAGTTGTAGTCCTTGCCCCATTATACTAAAATGCAGCAAACCTTTGACGAGTGCGACTACCGTGATGTTGCAAATACGGCGCACAGTTCATTCATAAATTTCCACTCGGCAACAACAGATCGCCTCAGCAGCCAATCATAGACAAGTGCGTGCAACGCAGTAAATATGCGATGTATCCTTACAATACGCGCTCGTCAAAGGTTTACTGCATTTTAGTATAATATACATATCTTACTTGTTACCAATACGATATAATTTTTGAGGAAAATGCAAAAGTAGGTACAAAATTGGGCAGGGGTGTAGTACCCCCTTAAACATACCCAAATATGAATAATACTCTTTTAATTAAGCCTGCAAAAATAAATTTTTAAAATACCATCTGCATATCTTTTCCTATGACATCTGTTAAAAACACACACAAAAAACATTTCATCTTAACAAACAAACAAACAAACAAACAAAATGAAGTCGTCTAAAGACTCAATCTCACCTGGTCATCAAGTGGCATGACCAATATACCTCCTAGTTTGAGTAGATTCTTCATGTAATTTTCATGTTCAGGTGGACATGCAGCTCCACAGTACACACGATCATAGCTACGACATCCAGAACTTAACAGCAGACTGTTACCTGAAAGATATAAAAATATGGTATCCATGCAAATGCTGGCGATAGTAAATGCAGATCTATATTGTTATGTTATATTTCAGTTCAAGGCCAGTTTTCAATTAATTTACTTGGGTGCTGCGTGTACAGGCTATGGATGGTATTGCAAATCTTATCACATTATTAAGTATGGTATGAGTAGATGCAATTCATGTCCCTTAAATGCCCAAATTTTACAGAATGAGAATAACAAATAATTTAATAACTAGCATGATGCGGCTCATAATTAAGGTGGCCCCACAGCAAAGGTTTGCCAATAGGCCTACAAATTTAGGTTGAATATGACATATTCAAACCTTGTATGTACAAGTTTAAGCACCCTCTTTTATGCTTTTATCATGAACAATGGTAGAGAATGCTACTTTAATGAAAGCAAAAATAGAGTTCATAAATCTATTATTGCTACTTGCTTCAACTACAGGAAAATGTAGTTTCACTTTTAAATACGCTAATTATTACTTATTAAGCACACTGCCTACCCCTCCACTTTTAAAATGAAAGGAAACTACTACTAACAATGTTATTAAAATATAGCAATTTATATAACAAATCAAGATTTTTTTTGTCATTTGTTTTGCTAATTACTATAGCTTAGTTTTGATATTTTTAGCGTCCGCTGCAAAAAGACCATTGCACTGTGTGTGAAATAGTCACTTTCCCACTTCACGCAAAGCAGTGATATAGCTTAGAGTTTTTTAATTCATTTTTTTTTGTTTTTCTGGTGATTTATCAAATTAAGGACTTCTTATACATTATATGAATGTTTTTATTCGTTCAAAGGAAATAGTTTTTTCATTCAGTGAAATATGAACTGTTCCATTCAACTCGGCAAAGTCTAGTTGAATGGAACAGCCCATATTTCACCTCATGAAAATATTCTTACTATTGTACTCAACTACTCATACACATTCACTATGTGTATACTATATTGTCAAAACTATTGTCATCATAATTTATTTTTACCAAATATTGTTCCTTGTCATTGTATTGTTCCTGCCTGACAAGTGAACCCCTACATATACTTGGCCGAGTGGATCCGGACATGGAAGTGGGATTCATTTTTAAATCTACCAATTTTAAAGGAGTATTTTGTGATTCTAGCATCCTGTCTTTATAGTACGAGTAGATATCAACGAAAAAAAGTTTATTCCCAAAATTGCAGTTGATTCCGATTTTGCATTTGCAAGTTACATGCATACTATTACATTGCTCCATAGCCACTGTGTTGTAATTTCATTCTGTTACAAATGCAAATTTAATAATATTTTTGCCAAAACAAAGCAGATTACAAGAAATATTTTGCACACAAACATTACGTAGCAAGAGGTTTCCAGTGGTACTAAAATCTCAACTTTTTTTGGAGAAAATTGGGAGATGAGGCTGTGGATCACAAAATGCCCCTTTAATATAAAAGACAAGGCTGCCTGTGGCTATACTGTGATTTACACCTGACCCTTTTCATGTCCTACTTACTTCCTCATAGTTTCTCTATTTACTGTTTGTCTTTCAACACTGCCAGAAAACATAATAACAAGATTCATCAAATACCTGTTCTGCTCATGTGGACAATTTTTGCAGGACATTAATGTTCATGCTTTTTCCGCTCAATACAGTTACCGCAAAAATAAAAACATGCAAATTATGTTATTTTATCCTTACCTCTTAGAACATTCAAAATTGTGAATTTAAAATTAAAGACAGGCGAAGCAGGTCAAAATCAGCAAAGTGCGGAAAATGTGCGAAAATTACAACTTTTAATTGAGTTTGTTTTCTCACACTTTGCCGATTTTGATCTATTTTGTCTACAGGTCTTTAATTCTGTGATTTTGACATTTTTTACATAGATCTATATGTACCAGGTATGTACAAAACATACATATTCGCGAGTTTTTGTTTTTGCAGCCGCTCGGCTTCTTTGAGTGTGAAAAGCATGAAAATAAATGTAGCGCAAAAATTAGCAAGTTTACAGTAACAATGCCAAAATTGAATACAAAAGGTGAATCAAAAATACAACAATACACAAAACATGTACAGTACAGTTAATTTGGGCATCACCTCTGTTGTGATTATTTGGATAGGACATACACAAAAAAAAATATTATTCTCAATTTATTAACTTTTTTAAAACATCGGTCTCAAATTCAATTGATAAAATTGATTCAATTGATATTTAGTGTTATATTACATTTTACATATCCAGTAAAACTGTTTTGGGAAGCCTTGACCAGTGAAAATACCAAGTAAGAGAATTTTTATGTTCTCATCCACAAAGCATTGAAAGAGGTTTTTTTGATGTGGAAATTCTAAGGTTTTGATAATAGTGGCTTAAACGTTGAGAGGAAAGACACAAAATAAATCATACCGTTACCTACCTTGTGTGAATTTGGGTTCAGCAAATTCAAATTGATCAAAGCCATAGGCATCTTTCAGAAAGTACTGCAGGCGTTCCTGAGCATAGTCGATGACATCTTGATGGATCTCAATACCATGATTTATACCTGTGCCTCCTGAAATACATAAAACACAGTTAAGGGATCAGAGATTTATGATAGCTCACTGTCATTCGCCTCAAGTTTGGATGTGACGTAGGTGCCTATTTTGCAGTACTATAAACAGCACGTGTAAAGTTAATTGCTCAGAGCGTACACACAAACATACGAAGGTGGTTTGTCTGCACGCTTACAGCACATATGCGAAAAAGCATTGACATCACTACCAAACTTGATGTGAACCACAGTATAGCAGGAGAGGAGAACTTGGACCTGACACGAACCTCAGACTTAGACTGGCGCCATTGGACAGTCAAGCGTGTTGATTTTTGATGACTGACTTTGTGACTTTGGTAACTGATTCTGTGTAGTTGTATCTATAGTTGCATCTGAAATTTGAATTTTAGAAGATACAGTAGGCACAGACACAATGGGTGCATCAAAGTCATGCTAGTTCCCATCAAAAGTAGTTGGCATACAATTGTCATGTCATGTGTCTGTCAATTTGAAATACCATATTTTTCAGTTTCCATCAATTTGTATTGACACCCGTCTCCTCAAAATTCTACGCTTAAAATGTTCTTTTTTCAAATCCGTTATTTAGTCTCCCCCGTAAATTCCTCTACCCCACCCCCCAGTATACACACTGATCGGTCCCAAACACCCTTCTTCAAGCAAAAAAGTTATTAACCTAGCATAAGGCCAGCCATGGTACTCAGATAGCCAGTTCCGCTACCCAGATTAAGGAATGACAGCCCCGGTTCCAGCTTCAACGATTCCATCACCTCTGAATATATACACGGCGCCGATAAGTGTATATTCCCATGCTTCCAGGCTAAATCTTTGTAAGCGTTCTCCTTGTGCCCATCAAGGTAGTAGTCGCTACGGTCAACGGCACGGAAGACTTTTTCCACGGTACCCGACTTGATGTAGTGGGCATCTTTAAGGTTGTCTACGAGATGGTCGTTGTCTTCACCAGCACTCACTGCTCCTCCCATGGCTGCGACAACTACCTGTAGCCAATACAAAAATGGTCTATAAACATTAATTAAAAGGATCTTTATATATCAAATTTTTTCGGTTTTGGAGTCTCCCTGGACCTAGAGCTGAATGTATACGTCGAACAACTGAATACATGCACAACGTGTGGACCAGACAGGGTCTAATTCTGCATAAAACCGGGCAACGTTATTTCTATAGATCTGCTGCGCATTCAAATTGCATTGTATTGCATCGTAATTTCATTTGTGTCTATGCTAATTATGTTTACACAACATGAACTCACATGTTTTCAAGCAAATTCGCCGATAATAGGTGATCAAAAGCGATCGGAATGTTACAAAAGTACAGATCGCATTCAGCTTACTTCATATGAGATGATCTTTGGAAAAATACGGCATAATTTGTCTTGGTGTTTGCGGAATGCCATGCAGTAAAATATTAATACGTTGCGGCAATTCATGATTGACAACTAACAATCGGCGTGTCCTTCGTATCCTCCACTGTCAATTTCTTATCCACTCACTAATCCTCACAAAAGCTTTGTGTTGATTACGTAGTGTGTGGAGGCAAATTGCAATAAGTACAATGAAATAATGAGTAGGGCGGGCTCCGAGGCGGGTTTCTTCTTCATCTTACGTAACAGTGTTGTTCTCCAAAAAAACCCGGAAGCTTGTCGTTTGGAGCTCTAGCTGAAATACAGCAAGATAATGTAAGATAGTAAATGTAAACCTGTATTTTAGCTAGAGTATCTCGAGCTAGTGTGGACCAATATATTTTGTAAACATTTTAGGCCTATAAAGAAAATGTATATTTTCGTACAATTGTACAACTATCGTTTCTACCCTATGACCTATAAAAGTTACCTGTTATCAAAGTGTCCGCAAAAAACTGGTCATCGCAAGTATCTTTGATGCTGAAAACTAACAATATTCACGCAGGGACAGGCCGAAAACCTTACCTCGATCGTAAAATCCAGCCCATGCATGTCATAAATAATTCATTATTTCATTGTGTAAATGTCAGTGATTGTGTCCATGTATTGTTATTGCACCTGCGAGAGCAGAAGTCATGCTGAATTTATACTCGATCACTGGATCACCACGAGTCCATTCGCCTCTCGAAAACCTCTATGACCAGGTTGTTAAGTATCGAGCACGCTGACTGGCTTAGCAATTATCAAAGTAGTTTTGTAAACCAATCAGGTTAGACGTACTTTACTGGCGGGTCACATTAATTTATACCGTAAAAGGAAGATTATGTACAATGTAAGTTATTCTACAGGATCGGTAATAATTAACAGCTGGTCTGCTGTATTTGAAGTGCATATTGAAGTTTGTAAGTTTGTGACTTCGTATGTTATGTGCACTAGATATTACAGGAAGCTTAAATTGGTGTGCTTTCATGCAATTTGTCTGTCGCTTCCGAAAGTTATTTGGAGTTCTGGGCACGTCACACCGGAAGTGTGATGTGACCTCGCTGGGCATAAGCTGAATGCTAGGATCATTCATGGTTGACTTATTAAAAAAAAAACTGTTTGTGTTTTTAATATGAAAAGTGATCATTTGTATTCATGTCATAGGCCTACTCTATTAGATAGGATGTATTTTTCCAGACTAAAGCCTATGTTAACCCAGTTGTAGTAACTACAAATTTTGAACGTTTGAGTCCTGACTTGTTCTCAAGTTGTAGAAGGTGCCATAGGGTGTCTTCAGTGTTAATTATTTTCATTATAAATGTTGCAAAATATTAATATTGACAATAATTAACAACCTGTTTGACCTCTCCATATATTCATACATTGCTCACCTGTGTTTTCATATCATGTTTTGTGGTGGAAAATGATTAGAAATGTGTAATTTGCAATCATTTTTGGAGCAACGATTTCTTTGAACCGACGGCTAAGTGTGTATGTGAATGCACATTAAACACATACAAACACATACACAGCACCTGTTGGAACTCCCGGTCGGAGCCGGGAGTTTCAATTATTGGAACTGATGTTAACCCTAACACTCAAAAATACCACAATGAACAATTCTGCGCATGCATGAATCCCAGGGTCTGCGATGACGCAATCACCCTAAGTGTTATATGCTCACCGAATTACTGACCGGGCAGCGATAACCCATTACCCGTGTAGCTACTGTTTGGTGAAAATCACATTTTTGTCGAACGTGCTTGAACACGCTAATGTAAATTGCTGTCAAAATGAGCGTACATCAAGCGCTTGTGCTACGCGACAACGTAAATGTTTCAGACGTGCATCACCAGTTTTGCATCTATCTCATTTACCATGATTTTGGAACAAAAAAAAAAGCTTACACAATGAAATAAAAAAGGTATGTATATTAAATTTAAAAATATGTTTACAGTGCCGCCGACAAGGGGGGTTAAGGGGGTGCGTTAACCCCGGGCCCGTAAAAATAAAGAAAGCATACCTTAATGCCATCCATGGGTCCATAAAAGCAAAGAATAGAGGGGCCCGTAAAAGGGGGGCCTGTGCGATAATTTTACCCACGGGCCCGCAATGGCTCTCGCGGCACTGCATGTTTAACCTTGATGCAAAAGTTAAATTTGATTATAAATTGATAATTTTAACCTTTAATATATACCTCGGTGCTCTAAAAGAAAAGATCGCTCATGCTTCAGCGAACGACTTCAAATGCAGCGTTGTCTCTATAGCCTCGAATGTGAAGCTCATCGGTGAGTAAATTCGTGGCTAGACTTCTCAAGCAACTTAAATTAAGGGGGTACTACACCCATGTGGTAAATTTGTGACTATTTTTGCATTTTTCTCAAAAAATAATTGCACACTGGTAACAAAAGTTATGTATATTATTGGGGCAAGGAATCCAATTACTACACTGAAATTTCAGTGACTCAAGACAAGCGGTTCAGTATATACGATAGGACACGAGGTACATCCTAGCGGTACCTTATTTCTGATCATAAATAACAAACCGCTTGTCTTGGGTCACTGAAATTCCAGTGTAGTAATTGGATTCCTTGCCCCTATAATATACATAACTTTTTGTTACCACTGTGTTATTAGTTTTTGAGAAAATGCAAAAAATAGACACAAATTTATTGAGGGGTGTAGTACCCTTAAGGACTTGAATTAGCTTCGAGATACTCTAGCTAAAATACAGGTTTACATTTACTATCTTACATTATCTTGCTGTATTTCAGCTAGAGCTCCAAACGACAAGCTTCCGGTATTTTTGGAGAACAATACTGTTACGTAAGATGAAGAAGAAACCCGCCTCGAGCCCGCCCTACTCATTATTTCATTGTACTTATTGCAATTTGCCTCCACACATTACGTAATCAACACAAAGCTTTTGTGAGGATTAGTGAGTGGATAAGAAATTGACAGTGGAGGATACGAAGGACACGCCGATTGTTAGTTGTCAATCATGAATTGCCGCAACGTATTAATATTTTACTGCATGGCATTCCGCAAACACCAAGACAAATTATGCCGTATTTTTCCAAAGATCATCTCATATGAAGTAAGCTGAATGCGATCTGTACTTTTGTAACATTCCGATCGCTTTTGATCACCTATTATCGGCGAATTTGCTTGAAAACATGTGAGTTCATGTTGTGTAAACATAATTAGCATAGACACAAATGAAATTACGATGCAATATACAATGCAATTTGAATGCGCAGCAGATCTATAGAAATAACGTTGCCCGGTTTTATGCCGAATTAGGGGCTGTGCAATAATTATCAGCCCCCCCGGGGGGGTAAAATTTTCGAACGGCTCGCCAAAAATCGCCCCCCCCTCTCGGCCCGCCAAAAACGCCCCCCCTCTCGCCCGCCAAAAATTCTTTGCCCCCCCTTGAACATGCCAAATTTTGGGATCCCAAATTCCAAACTTTAAATGGTATAGATGTATGTTGCGAGCGCAGCGAGCAGGAAAATTTGCATATTTAAGCGTTTCCGTACCGTTTTCCTAAGCCTTTTTAAAGCATTTTATTAAAAAGGCGCCCCATGAATGCGTGCCAAAATCGCTTGCCCCCCCCCTCTCGGCTTGCCAAAATTGCTTGCCCCCCCTTTCGCTCTCGCCAAAAAAATTTCTTGCCCCCCCCAATTTTACCCTCCCCAGGGCTCATAATTATTGCACAGCCCTTAGACCCTGTCTGACTTGAATTAAGGCATGGTTAATAGTGATCATCTGGATCGACACTCTGAAAATGGAGGTAAGCCTAAATGACGTATTTTGGCACAAAAAAAAAGTTGAAGTACTAGGAGTAGGACTGAGAACTTGCATTTAGTCTATGCAGAGACAATTCTGTATATTTGTAAACAACAATTGGGCAAGAGACTAAAGTCTGTTTTTAATTTGAACAACGCCATTATTTATTAATACCACCACAAATACTTTTATTTAAAGCCCATACTACCTCCATTCCCCCAATATTTTTTTGAAGCCTGGAATTAATTATGCCAATGGTCCGTATGTAAACATACTGTACAAAATAAACAACTTGATATTGTGTCTGAACAGTGTTTATTATATGATGATGGCTACATTTTTCCCGCAACAAATCTGTTGCGTATCTGGTTTAGAAAACCCATATTTAGGCCACGAATGATCGTCAGCGACCATCACGTATTTTAAATAATGCTAGGTACCCAAGCCTCACCTTTGATAACCACAAAATATGTGGTGAAGGTCTGAAAAAGGAAGAATTTGCAGTGAAAAACACTGGCTTTGTCACGTCGATTGATCAGTCTCCGAAGTTCAGTCCAGGGTCTGGAGTGACGTCATCCATAACAAAACAGTGCATTGTGGGAAAGGTTTAAAGTGACAGCTGATTGATGAATATTCAGTAGACAAAACAGCTGATGCACTGAGAAATCAAAACAAGCTGGGAAACTCAGATAGAGACATATCATGAGGTTTGTGTTTTGCTGCTGATGATGATCAGAATGCTAAACATTATATTTAGTGCGTGGTATTCCTGACATTGATGACAACTATTCCATCATTCCATAGACTAAAAATAAAAGTATAAGCTTCAGGCAATTTGGCAAGTGATTCAAGTAATCATGTCACTCTATATTGATCCATGGCAATAAAGCATAGCTGTCAAAAATTTTATTCTGCCTGTAGAGTTGTCAATTGATAACTGTATGATTGATTGATTGACTGACTGATTGTTATGTTGATTGATTTATATGATTGCTTGCTTGATTGATTGGTTGATTGATATGTTGATTGATTGATTATAATTATGTTGATTGATTGAATATGTATGTTGATTGATTGGTTGATTGATCGATTGATTGCTGAGTTGATTGCTGAGTTGATTGATTGAGTGAGGCAGGGTATCCATTAATTGATTGAGATTATCAAGTGATGAGTGGGTTGAGTAGGAAACTCAGCTTGATCCTGTATCCTGCAGTCTATACAGTGCACGGCACACAGTGTCAACACCCTGTATTATAAATATTTTTTCCATACAGCTCAATACTCCGTTGAAATCAATATTCTATTATCGACACAGATAAAGAAAGTTTACATATGCATTGTGTTATAGGGCTTGCACCTGGAACTTAACTGAATGGGCTGAACGTGTTCCTTTATACCTATAAAGTAGAATTGTAATTCTCAAAATTAAATATATCAAAATTTTTACATTGCCATTGCCCAATAACACAAGTAATTTATATGAGGTCTGACTACTACCATATACCACATACAAGCAATCTGAGTTCTGACCTTGGTGCGTTATTGCGCCTCGATGTCGGCGCTACGCGCCTCTTCACACCTCGGCGCTGTGCGCCTCGATGTCGGTGCTACGTGCCTCTACTGTTTGGAAATCGCGATCCGAAGGAACTGACCAAGTCTATGTAATCTGCGCAAACTCAGACTATAAGGTTAGGAATAAAAATTCCACTGCTGGAAGCATGCATGTATGCAAGAATTTTTCCAGCCATGGCTTAATTCTGAATTGTCACCTAATTTGGGTGTAGGCCTACTTTGTCTTGGGTCCAATCTCTATCATGGAAAATTTGCTATATCTTTCTAAATAATATGAGTGCTTGTTCTAGATTTGTGTTTTAGCGTTTCATATTTGAAAGAACTAATGTTTAATTGCAACATTTCGAAACCACAAACCTAAACTGGGTGCTATGATGTACAAGATTGGGCTACTGAGTATGCATTTTACCAAGTGGGCAATAGGTATTTCCTTCATGTTGCCAATGCATGACTTTCTTTATTATACTCAAAAACGGATTTTATTATATTAGAAAGTTGTTTACGTGCATGTAGGCTCCTTCACAGCCGGTTTCTGTCGTATGTTTCTGAATGAGCTACATGCAGACTGGGTTGCCAGGGACTAACAGGACAAAGTATTGTTTTTGACTATAACAATGTAAATATTAGCAAGATTTGGATTTGACCTCCTATCAGGTTTACTGATAACATAATTAATTGGAAATCTGAAATAAACACTTATTTTGTAAACAGGTGAAACTCTATGATTATTTATGGTTGGAAACTTAGGAAATTGCTGTCAATGAAATAAATAATATATTAAACATACATTTTGTTTTTTCAACGATGGAAATCCATTCACAAATAAGGTTTTTAGGAACCATTTGACATTAAACATTTTGAACAATATTACCGTATTCACTCGATAGTTAGCACATGTGCCTACTATCGAGGGCTTTTGAAAAAAAAAAAAAAAAAAAAAAAAATGAACAGCGCCATCCACAAAAGTGACAAAAGTGTAAAGGGTTTTGAGCAAATCATCGATACACATAGCTATATACTGAACAATTAAACCTACAAATTTGTGTGTTAACTACATTAGCTCACTTGGTAAAGCGACAGACTTTGAATCATCTTAAGAAGACCGAACTGAGCAGGAGTTCGAGGCTCGTTATAAACTTTTCAGTTGCTTTATTTTTATTTTGGGGTTTGAGCTTTTCTTGATAAATTTAATCTTTGTTTTTCATTTTGTTTCTTTATTGTTTCCTATTTGCTTTATTTTGTTTTGTTTTTTCTTTTCTTTTCTTGTTTTTTTTTTGTTCTATTCATACTGGGGTCATGGGTTATTTATTCAAAACATACCTATATACTGAACAATTCAACCTGCAAATGTATGTCTGAACCCCATTAGCTCAGTTTGGAAAACGCCGGACTTCGAGACTCGATGAAGTTCAAATCTGTTCAGTATTTCACTATTTAGATTTTTTTTTCTCTGCCATGGTTGTTTTACAGGTCTTTTTTTAACTACGTATATAGGCCTACATTTGACAATTCTTGAAGGTTTTTTGTGGGCTTTTTATTTATTTATTTATTTATTTATTTATTTATTTATTTATTTATTTATTTATTTATTTATTTATTTATTTATTTATTTATTTATTTATTTATTTATTTATTTATTTATTTATTTATTTATTTTTTACCAAAGGAACAATTAGAGATCAGTTGGATTAAAAGTGGAGTGGTTACATAACTCCTTGGTAACTGGATCACGCACCTTTTTGAAGGCAAATAAATATGCTCATTTCGTGTCTAATAGACAAAGTGATAATCGGATTACACGTAACACTTCGCTGGCGAATAATTGGATCAACTTTAAAATTTCACCCCTACATCCGATTTCATGCATTCCTACGCCCATGCTACACCTCAATGGCAGACATAGCTACTGGGACACAATAGAACAATAAATGGCGTTGAATGCCATAGACTTTGTGTTGCGATCATATCGATCATGGTGCAGAACTCAAAAGCGTGATCCAGCTGACAGTGATAATCGGATTACACGTAACATTTCCCTTGAGAATTGTTACGCATAGTCGTGCTAAAAGTCGGTCGATACATGTAGAACTCAGCACAATTCAGAAATACGCCTTTTTGCTTTGAAAATTCTCGGTCAAATAAAAAACTTTTTTTTTCAGTAATGTTGAATAAAAAATGTTGAATAAAACCATAGTTCTTGGATATACATTTGAAAAAAAATCCCGGTGTTAAAATTAGGCACCGAAATTGTTTCCTGTTTGATTTTGATAGGACTCAGCTTCACCTAGACTTAGTGCTCAATGATAGTCAGTCATTTATCTTTTGGTCGTTATAATTATGACTATCATTTGAGGAGTATGATACATCTTCCGAGGAGCAATTTCAGACAATTGCTTGGGATTATTGGGGCAGAGGTTAATTGAATCCTTTCATGAACACTGATGCATAGTCAAGTCTGACAAGGACACTTGGCACGAATTGAAAGACCATGTCACTCTCGACAAAAGAACGCATGCATGTCAAAGGTCATAGGACAATTGGTGTTTGTTATGCTCCTCGAAATATGTACAGCTATGTCTGAGCTTGTCTGGTTCCCTTCATTGTAATGTCCTTCCATACTTCTCCAACCCACTTGGTGATCAGAATTCGTCTTAGGCTTGCTGTTATGTCATTGTTGGCGTATTTTTGGCCATTCAATCAGGGACTGGAAACAGATTATTGATTGTCAAGCTATTGTTATCAGACTATCTTTTCGACCTTCGATTGTATGCGAGTTGCGCCAAGGGCGCTATGTTTGAATTTTATTATTTACTCATGTTGCCCTACTAAATATTTTTAAAAAAAACATCAAAATATTCCAATATCTTTTTTAAGTTATGTATAAAATTGTGTAAAATGTCTATCCTTTGTCGAACACAATTTCTGTGTAGCATGGAAAATCATTTACATAGGATTTTGAAGACAAAATGTGATAATTTTGTGGAGATACAGAATGCTAGAATAAACAAAATTATATTTTTTCTGGAATGTGTACACCGTACGCTTGGTATTCCTACTGATTTCGATACTGAAATAATTCTTAAGATGATGTTCTTTGAAGATTTATGTTGGCATTTCTAGAGTCTGTCATTATAGGCAAACATGTAGACTCATTTCGCAATGTACAAGACAAGCCACGCGCTGTGTTGTAACTGTGCTTGGATTCGTACCAGGGTCTATTGATCAACGTATTATTCATGCTTGCTCAACTGAGGATAATTTATAAACCAGCAACTCGCATGGTACAATGGGTGGAAGCCGTTTCCAGTCCCTCCATAAATAGAGGCCTTGCATGTGACGTATCATCCCGTAAATATGGCGGACTACTCAAATGCATTCAACAAAAGCATGATTGCAATCTACCGTGACAGTTCGTCTCACACACATAACCCTGCACTACGATCAAATAGGTTGATGACAACATTTGATTGAATGGACTGCACTCCGCCATAACTACGGTGAAGGACACCGGTTCAAATCCTTTGTCTGGAGCCAATCGATAATTTCATGCAGGGCCTCTATACAAGGTCTCTGATTCAATAAAGCACACAATGTAACAGGCACAATTGAATCGGAGCGGGATTTTACATGTTACACAATGAGCATGTTTATAGTGAGACAATCTTTCCGTTATTTAGCTAAAGTACCGCGTAGTCTAGATTTGCAATGGTTAGTAAAACATAAACAAATATAGACTGCGTGGCAGTCCAGCTAAATACCGCATAATCTGGCTCACTATAAACACGCTCTTTGTTTTTTTATTTTTCGTATTGCACAAAATCATAAAAGTATAATGGATAAGGTTGAAATTATAAAATGCAAAAGATTTCTTTGCGGTTAAAAAGCATGTCCATATCACGTTTAAGTCGTAGTTATTGTATCCTTCTTGATGTAAAACGAAGTCAGTATTTTGAAATAGGCTGCGGAACTCAGTCTTCAATCATAGTCATTTGATAGAAGGGAACCATCATCAGAGCCTTTTGAAAAATATGGAATTTTTGTAGCGTGTAATGGCAAAGAGGACCATGACCACCTCATTAACATTGAGGGCATACCCAACTACATTGTTGAATAAATAGCCCATGACCCCAGTATGAACAGAACAAAAAAGAAAAAAGAAAGAAAGAAGAAAAAGAAAAGAAAAGAAAAAACAAAACAAAATAAAGCAAATAAGAAACAATAAAGAAACAAAATGAAAAACAAAGCAAAAAAAGATTAAATTTATCAAGAAAAGCTCAAACCCCAAAATAAAAATTAAACAACGGAAAAGTTTATAACGAGCCTCGAACTCCTGCTCAGTTCGCTCTTCTTAAGATGATTCAAATTCTGTCGCTTTACCAACTGAGCTAATGTAGTTCAATTAACACACAAATTTGTAGGTTTAATTGTTCGTATATAGCTATGTGTATCGATGATTTGCTCAAAACCCTTTACACTTTTGTCACTTTTGTGGATGGCGCTGTTCATTTTTTTTTTCGTTTTGCACGTTTTAAAAGCCCTCGATAGAAGGCACATGTGCTAACTATCGAGTGAATACGGTATTGCTCTATAAAAAAAAGGGATATAATTGCACCGCTGATCCAGGCTGCTGATAAGCTGTCAACAAGTGTGATCACTAATTCAACGATAATAATGAGCAATTATCTGACCAGACAGGAACCAAGCTGGGTATAAACAGTGCAGAAGGCTACTACCATCACTAATTGATGTTGGGAGTGACACTGGTGGTGATGGTGGTGGTGGGGGGGGGGTAAATACCAGTAATTGGGGGTAGATAGTGGCTTTGGTTTTACACATTTTTGGTATAGCAACTGGACAGTTTATAGTAGTAACAATATAATCAACACATTCAGAAAATAAAGATTGGTTTGAGCCCAGGAATCCCTGGGATTGAGTAATCAGTCTTTTTGATTATAATGTGATCAGTGTAACTACCAATAAACTATACATTGCGAATAAATATCTCAAATAAAATACCATGTTTGTAATGGATTTTAACTGTAATTGACCAAACATTGGTTAATGGTAACTAGAGCGGTTACCGCACCATAGCTGAACCATGGGGCTTTGGCAGTAGGCCTATATTGTGGTACATGTATATATATCACCCCTTTATGACCCCTTAATAACCTTAAATGAATATTAAATTATTTTAAACATGTTTAGAATGTCATAAGGATCATTGCATTTAAATTTCAGCTCAATTGGAGGATTTTGAAAACTTGACCTTTGACCCCTTTATGACCCCTTAATGACCTTAAATGAATATCAAATTATTTTAAAAACATGTTTAGAATGTCATAAGGATCATTGCATTTAAATTTCAGGTCAATTGAACCATTTTGAAAACTTGACCTGTGACCCCTTTATTGACCCCTTAATGACCATAAATGAATTTTAAAATATTTTAAACATGTTTAGAATGTCTTAAAGATCATTGCATTTAAATATCTGCTCAATTGGAGCATTTTTGGAAACTTGACCTTTGACCCCTTTATGACCCCTTAATGACCTTAAATGAATATTAAAATATTTTAAACATGTTTAGAATGTCATAAGGATCATTGCATATAAATTTCAGCTTAATTGGAGCATTTTTGGTTAAAATGTCCTTTTTTGACCCCTGTGACCCCTTGGATGACCTCTGATGTTAGGAAATATTTTTATCATATTCTTTACTTCTTTCTCTTTCATTTGACACCACTTGGGGGTTCATACCTTTGTGGCATTTAAAGATATGTCCATTTTAGACCAAATGGTTGGTAAGTAAGTAAGCAAGTAAGTAAGTAAGGGACATGCACTAATATAGGCTGATACCATTTCATGGTTCAGCAAAAATAATGGTAAAACACAGAAGAGGTAAAGAACAGAGATATGGAGTTATGAATTGATATGAAATCCCTTAAGCAGCAAACATTTTTAAGGTTGTCTGAATATAGATTGTTGTATAACTCGGATGATGTGATTTCAATTGAGCAGTTTGTTACAGGTATGAATTAAAGGAGTATTTTGTGATCCTAGCATCCTCTTTTTGTGACATTTTTCAGTACATATCCACGAAAAAAGCTTATTCCAAAAATTTCAGTTGATTCCGATTTTGCGTTTGCGAGTTAAGCATGATTATGTGTATTACAATGCTCCATAGACAATGTGTTGTAATTTCGTTCCGGTATACCAGAACGAAATTCAAATTTCACAATATCTTTGCAAAATGAATTAATCTGCAAGAAATATTTTGTAAATAAACATTATGTAGCCAGAGGTTTCCAGTGATATAAAAATCTCAACTTTTTTTGAGAAAAGTGGGGGGGATGAGGCTGTGGATCACGAAATGCCCTTTTAAATGTAGACCTATTTCGCACACATTTTTCAATTCAGCTTTCAACATGAAAATTTTGAGTATTTCCTAGTATGTCATTGGTGGTGTATTTACCAATAAATGCCAATGCAATATTTCACACCCGGTTAGTTGTGCCAAACATTCAAATTTACTAGCAATCCAAGTACTTGCAATTCAAAGTTATGAAGTTGATCTACATCCATGACGTTGTCTTTTAAAGACATTTCTTTTTGGAGTGTGTAGAAGTGGACCTTCGCCCAAAATTCACTTGCATGCAAGAAGGGGACTTCACTTCCCCCCCCCCCCCCAAGAAGTGTGGGGGAGACTGGAGAGTCTGATTTTTGTCCCCATTTGTCATTTGTCAATTTTGGCCCATTTCTAGTCATTTAAATGACACTTTACTCTTTGCCTTTCACTTTACTCTTTGCTGGCCCAGTTTATCCCTATAAAAATTCTGTGGGGGGATTTCCTCCTCCCCCAGGCTATACCACTTCCCCCTTAAAGTGTTCCCATTGTTAATTTTTGCTGAACCATGAAATGGTATCAGCCTATATAAGTGTATCTTGCTTCCTTTACATCCTTACTTACAGACTGACCAACCTTTTGGTCTAAAATGGACATATCTCAAAATGCCACTCAGGTATGACCCCCCCAAGTGGTGTCAAATGAAAGAGAAAAAAATAAAGAATATAATAAAAATACTTTCCCACCTGGGGGTAGCACTCATAATAAGCCCTGGGTCAATATTCATATGGGTCCTTTTTATATCTCAAAATGCCAAGAGGGTATGTACCCCCGAGTGGTGTCAAATGAAAGAGAACAAAGTAAAGAATATAATACAAATAATTTCCTCACCGGGGGTCAATATTCCTATTTTGGGTCCTTTTCATATCTCGAAATGCCAAAAAGGTATGTCCCACTGAGTGGTGTCAAATGAAAGCCAAGAAAGTAAAGAATATAATTAAAATAATTTTCCAATCGGGGGTGACACTCCTGTGACACTCCTCAAAAGACCTGGGTCAATATTCATAATTGTGGGTCCTTTTCATATCTTGAAATGCTGAGAAAGTATGACCCCCTGAGTGGTGTCAAATGAAAGAGAAAAAAGTACAGAATATATAAGAAAAATAATTTCGCTACTGGGGGTGACACTCCTTATAAGACTTGGGTCAATATTCCTATTTTAGGTCCTTCATAATATCCAAAGAAGGCAGGGCCGTAGCAAGCGGGGCAGCCGGGGATGCCATGGCCACCCCACTTTTTGTTATGTTTTTCTTTTTATCTTTATTTCAATTTGGTCATATATTTGTATTTTTGCTGCCCCACATTTGTCATGGCCGCCCCCACATTTTACAACCTTGCTACAGCCCTGAAAGAAGCCTATGAACCCCAGGGTAACAATGTATACCACAACATACTGCCAAAGCCCCATGGTTCAGCTTTGGTGCGGTAACCGCTCTGGTTCTTTCTAACTTGTACCTAATATTGGGCATCTTTTTTGTGGAGTGACTTTTTATTTTAGGGAGGAGAACAGGCAGCAGAAGCGGCTAACATCCCCCCTTAAAATCATAACATTAGAAAAATAGAGCAATAAGTGCCCTGTACCTTTGTCTTTTTATTACCAAAACACTGTATTTGGGACCCAAATAGGGTCAAATTGCAAATTATATGCACTTTGTGCACACTGGCCCATAAAATAGCTAAATGCACCTCATTTGGGTCAAAAAAGATCTGTAATTTAAATTTTTTGCACGCTTCATACGTAAAAAAAGCCCCCCCGTATATTTGGGACCCCCTCCTTCCGAAGAAAATGATAGCCCCCTTATACATAATATAGCTTTATTTTTTGTGAGTTTTTGATCTTATTTACACGTGGTGCAAGTTTGATATGATAAGTGTGGAATAATATGGTGAAAATTGAAGTGGATATTGTCACACAAGGAATTTTTTGCACTTTGACATTTTGAACTGTTTCACTTGTTGTTGTTTTTATTTCAAAATTTGTTATTTTAAGTGTACTTGCATTGACAATACACTAAAGGAATATTATTCACAAATTGTTATTTTGCGGAATGCAAAAAGCACAAAAATATAAATGTAGTACAATATGTTCACTTCTGCAGTACTACATATCTCCTTTACAACAGGCTGCCCTCAGTGTTCTGATTTTCACTGTCACTGTGTGATATTGCATTGATCTTTGAATAGTATACCCTGTAAAAATTAAACAAAGCCTGGGCCCTATTTACGACAAAATCAGCAGTACATAAATTGAGGTGAAAATTGGGATTCCAACTTGATAATCGATACACTGCAATTGATTTTGACCATTTTTGTCAACAGCCCCATTGCTCTGTATTTTCTGGATTTTTTGTTCAACTTCAGTCTAAATGACAAGGAGACTGTTTTTAACAGTTTAACTAAAAAGCAAAAACAAAAACAGGTTTATATCATTAACGTTTGCCCCAAACCCTATGGTTTGTTAATTTGTGTGTGTATGTTTGTTTTATGGGTTTTTCTCTCTTTCTGTTATCTTCCTGTTATAAAGAAAAGAAAATTGGAAAAGATGGTACACTCTACATCTGGGCACATTATGTGGGATATCTTTTTTGTTTTCCGTTCTTGTTTCATTTTTTCTGACAGTGAAAAAGCTATGTACACATTTTTCCCTTACCTTATATGTGATGCGATCAAGCAAAATCAATCGAACTCGGAAATATTGATTTTGAGATATAGCCAAACAAACAAAATATTTCCTTTTGTTTCCTGCTGTTTTGGAAACTCTTTAATTGCTCATATCTTTGGAACTGGTTGTTGAATTTCAATGGGTTTTTTTGCAAAATGCAGCTTTGTAAATGCTTTGTACTATCCTATAAGAAACTGAAAATTTAATATTTCCGAGTTACGACTGATTTTACTTGATCGCATCACCTAATTATGTGTGTTTTTCAGCCGTTTTTTTTTTAATCTCAAAAAGGCTCAGATATTATTCGGGATATTATTGCTTTTATAAATATCACAAGTTACCTATTAGCTGAAAAGAAAACATCATAAATACTTCAAATTTAAAGCAATAATTGCTATTCTTTTCATGTCACTCCTACCATGTTATAGGCTACATAGAAATTTGCTAATTTTTGCTATCTGCATTTTTAAGGGAAAAATATCTTGGCTTGAAACCAGTCACATGCATAGTCACCATAGAAAAAATGCACTGGCAATTAAACCAATTGAAAACAATTTTATTCAGATTCCAAGGCTTTAATATATCTAAATGATAAAGCAAAACATTAAGGTGCAATATGGCCCTGTATAGAACTGTGAGCTATACTGAACTCATACATGCAATTTGTACATTTCAGTCGTTAGTCTACACTGGGGCCACCAATGTACAGCATCGCTCAATATACACATTGCTGATGTGCATGTGAATCTGTTGGCTTGTTTAATTCCACCCCGAATTGCACACTGACTTTTACTCTTCAAACACATATTTACATCAGTATAACAAAGAAACTTGATTTGGTGCATCATTTATAAGATCCACAAAAATAAACTTGACCTCCAATTAATATTTGTTGCTATTTATTCCGAGTGCAAACTCAATTGCTTCCACATAATATTCTTTTTATTTTTGTATTTATAAATAGATGTGTTGTTCAAACAATTGTATATTTTGAAAATATATAATTATGTTAAGGAAGGTACTTTGCTATATGCTTGTTGGTCATCATAGTTAGATATAAAAACCAATAAATTATTATAATTATATGATATTAGCTAATGAGTAAAGGAAGTGAGTCTGGAACTATGTAAGCAAGGGGTCATAGCCTGCCTATCTCATGTGACATGTTTAATAGCACAAGTTGCAGACGTATTATCTATATACCTGCCTATATACCTGGGCTTGACTAGCATATTATTTTTCCGCAGCATTATTTTTAGAAGGGTATAGGAGGAAATTTCTCCCAACTTGAGCCCCCCATCCCCTAGCTACAGAGTACAGGTCTCCCTAGTTTCCCTTGAACACAAAATCATCCAAAAATCACATTTAAGTTTTGCCCCAGAAAAAAGTCCCAAATGTGTGTTAGGGGGTGTGTGTGTGTAGAGAAGTGGAGGGGACAGTGATATTTAAAAAAATAAATGTCACCTTCCCCCCTTTGCCACCCCTCCCTCAAAACATCTGTCTGACTATGCCACTGTATAAAAAAAACATAACATGCATATTTGTTGATTTAGGGTCCGGCCGAATTCATATAAAGTCTCACAAATGTGGACCTATTTAACATTTGTGATGCGATCAAGCAAAATCAGTCAGAACTTGGAAATATTCAGTTTTCAGTTTCTTATAGGATAGTAAAAAGCATTTACAAAGCTGGATTTTGCAGAAAACCCCATTGAAATTGAACAAGCAGTTCCAAAGATACAAGCAATTAAAGAGTTTCCAAAACAAGAGGTAACAAAAGGAAATATTTCATTTGTTTGGCTGTATCTCAAAATCAATATTTCCGAGTTCCGACTGATTTTGCTTGATCACATCACATTTATTCGAGTAAGAATGTAAAGGTTGGATTATTTCTTAAACACTACTCTTTTGTTAATGTGCATAGTACCACATCATGCTGTCCTAAACTTGAACATTGTACATGTAGAAAAAAAGTAACGATACCCTTTTCTTATGGTTCAGGAGCATCGAACTGGAAAAAATGCATAAAAATGTTCCATTTCCTCGGTTCAAATGTTTTAAATAGACCAAATTGCAAGTAACATTCACAAAAAGTCCCTACTGAATATAATCATGTTCAAAAGGGCAGAAGTTCATTTCTATGAGTGTATAGTCCACTTTCAACAGCATTGGGAAATCCCATATAATCAAACACAAAAAACCACAGACAAACAAAAAACCATTATAGTGGTTTGATATAGCATACTATGCCAAAACCTGCCGGCCACACTTGAGAGTGTTTATACTAAAACAAACAAGACAACAAAAAATAACCCTGCTATTTTTTGCACTGGTTTGTTTGCTTGTTTGTTTCTTCATTTGTTGTTACACTCTCTTAAATTGGCCAATTGAAATATTTCAATCTTTCAATGATTGAAGATAGAAATCAATCTAAAATAGATTGAAAAAATAGATTGAAATGTTTTTTGGTTTGACTCGAACTCTTTTTGTAGACTATTTCACTATCCAATCATGTGTTACTCCTAATGCACTGCCACATGGCATGTGTTGCATATGTTTGGAATGAGATTTCAAACTTTTAGAGTGAATATTTTCAATCTTTTTTTTTTTATTTTTTAAAAAGATTTCTTTTTAATTCTGTATATTAAAAAATTTTAAAATAATGAAAATCATTTCTCTCTACTGAAAATTCAATCAAAAAAGATTTGCCCCTATATAATATTGATCGCTAAAATATTGAGCATCACTCCTTTTGATCGAAAAAAAAAGTTTGAAAATTCAAATCACCCAATGAATTTACAGTCCAAAAGCGATCAGGGGCAGCAAAAGATTGAAAATTCAATCTTTTGATTGAATCAGTGCAGTCGGACAATATAAGAGAGCAGTATTGTTTTGATGCTAAGATGAACAGCCAAAATCATTAGGTAAAAATCTATTATAGCCAAAGTCCTTTTTAGGGGTGTAAAAGGCAAATCCTGTTTAGGGTATGTTTTGAAAATCTCTGGTCACCCATGTGTACACTGTGATACTTGAGTGACCCTGTGGTACTTGAGTGACCCCCCTGGGAACTAGTAAGGGCAACTTTCCCATAGACAAGTGCCATACTCTTGCTCATCCAAGCATCTCAATTCTCAAAATCGCATTTGAAGAATTACAATTAAGCATCATTAATTGAAGAGTTTTTGAGAGTGCGCATTTTTTTGTTAAAAATCAAGATTTGAAAAAAAGAATTTGACAAAAAGTGAAAAATTGACATGGGTGGTGAGCATGAAACCCATGCTAAGGCCATCTTAATATAGTTGGTCTTCTCAAACCCCCCGCGCGCATTAGTAAGATCGCCCGTTTTTTGCGCGTTATTCGGTTTTTCTGCTGTGTTTTTTCCAAATCCACCACACAAATATCTCAGGTCTGACATCGCAAGATGTCAAAATAACCTAAGTCGTAAAACTTCATCTTGACCATGTAGTGAAACCTCCTTGTAAGATGAAAAGGTGTCTATTCTTGTCAAAAATCTTGTCCCACAAATAACAAAAATTAAAAGTAAAAAAAATATCTAAAAAAAAATGCATTTCGCATTTAACTTGGGAAGCGCTTTGAGACAAACTATTAAATTAAAATGACCTAATCATGCTAATGATCTATTTCCATTGGCTTATAATCAAAGACCAAATGCAAAAGGGAAAGAAAGTCACTTCAAACTCACAAAGTACAAACTTTAATGCACAATATTTCATGATTTGGAAGAAACCACAAGTTTTGTGGCATGTCATTCTTGTGAAATTTAGGAAACAGAAATATTTTCAAGCATGAAAATTTTGTGAATCCAAGTCACTCTTGAAATTCTTGATCTGCACAAACAGTTCATGTAATTACTGTACACTAATCCCTGTTGGCGGATTATTAGTTTATTACATTGATTTTTGCATTTTTCATATTCTTCTAAGATTATTTGTAGAATAGGAATAAAACCTGAAATTTACCAATTTAAAAACAAGCAGAGAAGTCTTAACTTGCAGCTACTTGCTGCAATGGGATAAATTAATGCTGGAAAACTACCACATTTTTTAAGTACCCGGCCTTGGGCGGCCTATTTCAGATTATTACAAATTTGTATTACTTAATTATGTTAATTGATTATTGAAAACAAGTTGGGAAATTTTTTATTTTGTGAACATTTACAACATGCAACATTAACTTTTTTTCGCTTCTCTTATCGCTAATATCCATGATAAGTTTGTGGACATTGTGATTTCCTCTTTAAGCCTGATAGAAAATGATGTTTCACATGCAGTTTTGTGCTTTTTAAACTTTTTTAGTGGTTTTATCATGTTTTATAAGTTCTCAACTGAGGAGAGAAAGTAATTTGGTCATACCCTCTTTTCTTTTTTTGGGGGGGGGGGGGTGTCTCTGCATGACCCATGGGTGAGAGAAAGAGAGAGAGAGAGATCTGGATAGGAAGAGAGGGAGAGGTAGGAAAGAGAGAGAGACTGTGACTGAGAGCAAATTACGTCTTTCCCGTTTTTTATATTCCAGCCAGGTCAATTTTGATTAAAAAGTCTATAATTCCATGCATAAAAAGTGGCACATAACAAAAAAGAATGTGTAGCATACAAATGATCTATATAGTACTCCTGATTTCTC
Organism: Amphiura filiformis; assembly: GCF_039555335.1. NCBI lineage: Eukaryota > Metazoa > Echinodermata > Ophiuroidea > Amphilepidida > Amphiuridae > Amphiura > Amphiura filiformis. The sequence continues at coordinate 61,194,998 of NC_092630.1, read as the reverse complement.
ACTAATTTTGAAACTGCCAAATAAATAAATGCATGAATAATGATACCTGTTTTAATAAGATAAGCATTAGGTCTATGAGTGATATGCATGTGTATTATATGTGTCATTGTATACGTATATTCTTCACATTTAACATTCCCGACATAAACAGAGAGCTGAAACAAAGATACTACAATGATAGGAATTAAATGTTGTACACTAAAATTATATTGAATGCATGATAATGATCAATATTTTAACAGCACACATCAATTCCAATATAAGGCATGTATTTGTCAAAGTAATCATAATATATAGTCAAATATATGTGAAATAAATGAACCAGAATATTCAGTGTAGCTATTATTATGAACATAAATACATCTTTACAAATCGGAATTTTTCAGTCAGTATGCAAGACACATGAAAATATATGCACACTGTGTTGCCTAATATCATAAATATGTGTTTCATTTATACAATATATAAAGTCATGATCTCGCAAAATTAATAGATCCTTGTGTAGACACACTGATAATGATCTGCACATTAAAAGCTCACATACAAATATAGTACAACCAAATTAAGATAGAAATAATATAGCCAAAACATACATGTTCAAAATATAGGTGTAAATCAAAAAATTTCTAAAATATATAATCGTAAGCAGCAACAGATTGCCCCAATGAAAAGTACTTGGTAAAATTGGTGTATGTGTGTCACAGAGATATACTGTAATTATAACATAAATAACAAAAATTTATTCCCAGGATTAATAATAGTAGTTCTCAATTTATACATGTCACCTTTTTGCTAACTTATTATCATGTTAATGACTAATAGCTACTAATTAGAGCATACAGCCACATCATTGCTAAAATGAACAATTAATGTGCTTGGGGAACAAAAATGACTTTAAATCAACACAAAGCAGTTTTGTACACGTAGTTGAAGAACAGGTTAAATAGGGTCAAGACTATATTTTGGGATTGTGTGATCGTGTGTTGGTGTGTACGTAAAAATGAGTGCACTAGATAATCTCTATGCCTGCCAGTATGTGTGAGCAATGGTCACCAGTAACTCACTATATATATATCTCTAAACATGAATCTTCTTATCTTTTTATGCATATCTACAATTTATAGAGTTGTAATATTCTTTATATACATAAATATATACATGTTTCATGAAAATGTATTCAGTGCAATCTATTATCTGTATATTGACAAATTATCTTGCATGAATTATAAATTTGTAGTCGAGTATAAAAGCCTTTATGAGAGCGGGAGAATGCAGTCTAATTGCACATAGACCTCATAATAGAATTATAAAGGTATGTTATGAGTTCTTAAAGCAAGTATTAAGGAAATTATTATATACTTGACTAAAAAGAGTGAGAATATATAATGAAAGGAAAAAACACACAACTGCAGGATATTGCGGGGTCACGTTGTTACTATGGAAGTGGCACTGGAAGTATAAAGGCCTAGCCCTCGCTTCATGATTTCAATCAATTAATTAGTATTCAATTAACAATTGCATGTCTGTCAGTTTAATCTTAGAAGAAACTAATCAAAATTGTTCAAAAACAAATAAAGCAGATTCGGTATATATTTTACAATAGCGTTGCACATCACATATGACAACTATTTTGTATGTATGGTTCAAAAAGACACTTGGTAAAAACCTGGTATAAACCCTTATGACAGGAATGACAGCCTTTGAAAAATATATTGTTACTCATAGCCTATCCACAGAATGGAGAAACATGCGGAGGCTTTTAACACTTACACTGTTAAAAGTAATATGTTTATTAAAGAAATGCTGTCATTGGAGCCAAGTTGCTAGTATTTTTCTGTTTTTTTTTTTTTTTTTTCAGAGAATGTTTTTAACAGAATGGTTCCAGGTTTTTTATACAGATTTTTGCAATTTTTACCTTTTTTTTTTTAACAAAGAATTTTTCAAACAGGAAAAAGATAATGTTTGTAAAACATAAGCAGAATATAGCAATAGCAATTATCTTTGTTTTGTTTTACCTCATTTGTTGGCTCGAAATAAAAAGGGGACATAATGTGATCAGTTGGGGGCAGGGGGCACGTGCCCTGGGCATCGATTCTGCACCCCTCCAAGCGATGAAAGTTAAAAAATTTGCACGCTTAAGACCAATTTTCAACTCATATTTTGGGTAAAAGAGATGACTGAAAAAGCTCTGTGCAAAGCGATAACAAATTTATTTACAGATTTTGTTGATTTTTAGATTCATTTGCAAAAAAAAATGCTCAACTGACCGACCCTACTTCAAAGGGCTGTTTGCTTGTTGAACAAGGGTGTGTTATTTTCTTTACCTCAGAGGTAAATTTCCAAAACAATCCTGTTTAGGGGGTAAAATTTGCAGTAAAACCATGCTAAATTCCTGTTTTTTGCTCAAAAGAGCAAATCTTGTTTTGAAAATCTCTGGTACACATGTGAAGGCCTACACTATGAGAGTGGAGGCCTACACTATGAGAGTGGCCTCTCTGTTTATCACTCAATAACATCTAAGGGAAAACATACATAGGTATCTTTTTAAAAATAATAATCACTTGCTATTTTATGCATGTATTTTGCACCACTTCCAAGTTTTTTTGTGAAAAATCTATTGGGTTGGGTGTGGGTACATACAGGAAATCATGTGTGGTCATCAGTGGCGGTGCCACGGGGGGCATGAGGGGACAAATGCCCACCAGTCAGAACTGTTGCCCCCCAGTAAAAACCCAAAATTATGACAATTTCACCTTTTTGCGGTAATTTTGTGCAAAATTTGTTGATTTTGAAATTCACTTTACCCCCTCAATGCTCCCCTCCCCCGGAAAAAAATTCCTGGCATCGCCACTGGTGGTCATTATGTAAACTTTGTGACTTTAAGTTAGGAAGCACAGGACCTGTTGAACTAAAATTATAATCACTTGATATTTTCATTGTAAATGAATGTATTTTGCACAACATTTTTTATTATTACACCAAAATGCTCTTTTAAATGTGCTTTTATAAGAAATTAATCAGAAATGTGTGGAATCATTTACATTTTCAAATCCTGATGATTCAGATTTAATATCTATATCTGTATGTTTTTACTTCAGGAAATCAGGAGGATTGCTACTGATGACCTGTTCATGTACATGAGCCTCCTGGGCTGGAGTACAACCATGTCAGCACCAGCGTCCCACTGATGGCATATGCATAGGAGATGGAAATTCAACAAAAAATGTATCAAAGGAAACTATAAAATCAGAAATGGTGCAATAAAAAGCAGAAAAATCCCGGGAGAAAAATACACAGTATTGTGAACGGGGAATTGTGGTTTCTTAGCGTGATCACATAATCCAATTATATAGTTGGTTATTTGTAACAAGAATTGCACCACAGTGTAGGACTTGGAGGACTGTGTGTTTAATGTCTGAGGGTGGTAATTCTCTAATTTAAAAGCTTTTAAAGCCTAATCAATGTGGGTAAAATGAGGGGGGGGGCCTGCTCCCTCAAGAAAAAGGTCCACTTTTCAGGGTAAATGTTAAAATGTACTGAAGAGGGCAAAATCAGAATGAAAAATTAACAAAAGGGCCACTTTTCATGTTACACTATTCAAAATAGGCCCAAAAGACCTACATTTGGAAATTCCGCAACCCCCACAAAAATCCTAGCTTATATATGGTGCTGGGCGATTGATCAGAGTCCATCAGACTGGGGGAATTCACACCTGAGTCCTTTTCACTTTAAGTTTTCTCAAAATTTCCCTAAATTATTGTTCAACAGCAACCTCGGCCAGTGCTCTAACAATGTGTTTTTCGAAATTTGCAAAAGCATAGTTAAAATTGGTATGGACTATTTAGCTAAACAAACAATAGGCATACCACATGCACAATATTTCATGTTAATATCATTCTATATACATGAAGTGAGGCAGTTTTTCCTATACTGTGAGTTTTTCCTTTAGAAAACAAACAACCAAAATTGAACACTATAATAGTATTAAAACACAAAATTATTCTTGTTTACTTGATATATATTGTTAAAATATTACCCTACTTTTAACCCTACAAATATAGAAAATTAAGTTGTATGTAAATAAATATTTATAACTGCAATTAAATAGTAATAACAAAATGACATATTGATAATGACCACAAGCGTAACAGTGTTCCAGCTCCCCTCTGAGGTATGCATGACGGAACAGCCTCGGTTATGATAGACTGAACTAAGCTCTTATTCCTGTCTCTGCCTATTGAAATACATGGCACATGACACATTGTATGGGTATAAACATTCACAATGTTTAAACTTGAATTGCGGCCGCAATGTTATCCAATTGAAAAAGTTTCATACTGTATGATGCTTATAATTTTTGTCACAATCTTTCTCATTCTCTCCTAGATTTTCAGTTCAATATCTTTTGTTCTCTATGATACCAATAATTTTGTTCACAGCTCATTTGCAGTGGCACTGAACCTTGTACTCACTCCCTCAAGTTACAACATGTTTACTGTAGAAATTCATACAAAAAACCCCAAAGCCATCTGTATAATCAGTTTTCTTTTTATTTTATACTATATCATTATATAGGCATATTTGTATTACTTATTGAAACTGGCATGTTTTAAAGTATTGAGGGTTCGCTCAGCTACTTTCCTATTTTTTCGGCAAAGTCATGTATATTAATAAGCAACCATTTCTGATTGCAATTCTGGTCATTTTGGGATAACAATAGTTTACAGTTAAGGCCGTACCCCATAAGAACTATACCTGCCGATTGGCCAAAAAGAAGTTTTCATTATCAATTGGACCAATCAGCAACATTAGAATAATTTCACCATGCAAAAAAATTGGGGTGAATTATTTTCAAAGCTCCATTCTGATTGGTGATTAAAGTGAAGATATCACATAATTGACCAATCAGAGGCTATGTTAGATCGACAGGCAGTGCTCAGGGGGTTAACTGCCCGGCCCTCCAAATTTATACAACAAGCCTTTGTAACTTTTTATTCTAAATGTTTACAATTCTTACAAAACATTACTATATGGCTCAAAACCTGTTCAAGTAACTTTAATAATCATAATTTATAGGTTAATGAATGTGTATTACTTGTTGGGAGAGAAATTAGACAAAATAATGCACACACGCTGATGTTGATGCGTCTAATGCACGAGCCCCGAAGGGGGGAGTGCATTAGACGCATCAACATCAGCGGAAGTTTATTTCATACACGAGAAGAAGAAAACACATGATTTTTGCTGTTTTTTTAACAAAATTATCACTAAAAATATTGGAAAACAGAACCAAATATAAATGCATCGACCCGCCCAAGAATGAATCAAGCCTACGCGACGAGAATGTGTGTACAAGCACTGCGTGTAGTACGCGGAGTGCACAATATACACAATCAATGCATGGTTTGGATTTTTCTAACGATTGCTCTGATTGGTTCGCGCTATCTTAGAGTGTATGAAATATTAATATACACTTTGGAAGCCATCACTGATATAACACCCCATCCCATATCCTTTTGTCTTTTTCAATAACATTTTACTTGCTATTGGAAAAGTTTTTTGTTTATTTACTTTGTTCTGTGTTTTATCAGATAAAGTTATACTGCATGTTATTCTAAATGATGACATTGCAGAAGTAACTAGAAAAATGGGGGAAAAAACATTTTTATTCCTAGGAGTTATTCATTCCAAAAAAATGAATGACATATGAGGTTTGTTTAAGTTACTTAAATTATTAGCCTCTTTAAAATCAAATAATTAATCAGAGATACATCTTACTGATTACTCAGTATTAGTCTAAAGTGGCTTGCTGAAGATGGCATGAATTTTCTGCAGTATGGTATCATTGATTGCGGCTGCACTGCTGCTAGGAACTACACTAGTATACTACTAGCAAATATGCCTGATGAGCTTTGCATTCAGTTATGGATGTTACCCCAGTGCCTTTCCCCCCTTCCCAGTTCACACAATTGTAGTAAAATCAAATTGTTGTACTTTAACCCCAGGTTAACTGACCATACATTTTTTTTTCTCAATTTAGCAACACTAAATTTATAAACACCTTTAGAAAAGTTGTAAATAGCAAGCCTGGTAGCAACCATTCACCCAATTTCCTTTTGTTAACCAGTGATTGCACCGCAACAATTTCCCTTATACAAATAAATTACAATCATTTTAATAAAACTTGCAGAAAATAAGACTGATGTTGTCGACTTGGATCAAGTCTAATGCAGAGTATATAGTGGGTGACACTTTGATCATTGCAAATACATAGACAAACCATGCATGATTCTGGCAATGGTAGTAAAAATGATATACAAAAATAAAACTTTTAAAAATAATTTGGTCTTAATCAAATTTACAAAGGCTTCTATAATTATAGTCTATAAGCTTCTATAGCAATACATCTGTTTGCTGTAAATGCTGTTGAATCATTTTCCATTTTTTTAGCTAGAATTATATATTAATTTCTGCCGTATTTGCAATTATGTCAACAAGAGTAGACTCAACATGTTTATCCAGTGAGGCTTTATGTTGAAATCAGTCAAATTTACACAGCCAAATACTACATTTTTGCAAAGCAATTCACTAAAAAAATGTATTTTTGCATACCAGTACCAAGTGTCATGCTTATTAAGGGTGGTGGTCTTGATTTGTTTTGTGTTTTCTATGTTACATTGAGGCTACCATTAAAGCCATATTATAACATTTGCTGAAGAGAACGCCCTCAAAAAAATTTTAATTTCTGGTTTTTACATGATTGTAATGTACTTTAGTCAATAAAGATACTCTGCAAAAATCAAGACTTTAGGTGCTGTAGTTTTATCAAAATCCGAGATTTTGAATAAAACGATGGAACCGGTGTTTTATTATTATACGATGGAAATAATAGTCGAACACGTATGCACAGTACGTACACGGCGTGCGGGATACACATAGTCACATACACATACATCCAGAGGATCGCACCGTATTACAACCGTGGGCGTAACATGCATGGGCGCTAGTAGTAAATTCCAATTTTCCTAGCTTTACCTCACTTGTTCGGCTCAAAATTAAAAGGGGATATATCTGACAGTAAAAGCTAACATTTTATGGAAAATAAATACTAATCTATTTTTACAGAAATGTTATAATATGGCTTTAACATATATATTATTTATTTCCCATTTTTGAGTTATATTATATAAATCAAAGCTATATTATTAGAAGCAAACATGTTTATAACTCTGACCCATTTGTTCACCACTTGTTACCTTTTTTTTCACAACATCTCAAACAAGACCACTTGTTTTTTTTTTTTGTTTTGTTTTTAAATATTTTATCATATCAAAATCTCAATTTTATGTGGAAAAGACTAAAGTGTGTCTGTATGTGGTGGAGTGTCAAGTTGAGTGTTTTGCTGTAGGGTGTATGCATTTTATTTTGAGACTATAATTTTACCACATTTAGAAAAAAAGATATTTTCTTGGCATAAAGAGCTAGAAAAATATTTTCATAATATTTTTCTGAAGTTGTTTACAAGTGAGATGAGGAAATTAATATAAACAGGTCATGTGGGGTAAGTGCAATATCATCTTATGTGGCATTTTTGGCATGAAAAATTGAGTTTTTTATTGGCTTATATACTATATTGGTAAATGCACATTATAACTAGAGCTTTTTTATAAGTTTTGAAGCAAATAATTAAATTTCAGTCAGATAATTCAAAAGTTATATATAAAGCAAGTAAGCAAATTGAAACACACAAAAATTGCCACTGTTGATACCTATGTTGCGCTCACATAGCGAATTATTATTTACCGTAAATCCTTGACATTAAATAAAATAAATTAAAAGGCATCTGCCTTTTGGTTTTGGAACACATTAAACAAAAATGTTACTTTTTAGCCTGATCACAAAAAGGAACATAAATGAGATAATGACTTGTGACTTTTTCTGTATTTCCAGCACCGTGTCTAAACTAGCCTTAAACTTGCAATGGCAGCAACTGTTCAGGGGCTGGGTTTCCCCATGCCATGATATGAGTCATTCAATGGCTATGTACAAAGGAATCATATATTGCTAGACACTGCCTTATCATGCTTTAATATTAACTTATACTACCAGCTTTTATTTTAAATGCAATTAAGCAAGTTCAAAGCCCTGGGTACAATGTGTACTGGAAATGCAAGTTCCTTTGATTAAAGGAGTGCACACAGCTCATTCTTAGTAGAACCATCTCTATAGCTACTATTTCCATGATTTCCATGGTAGAACCAATATGGATTTTAAAATATGGCTTCTGATGTCATTTTAAGCTTATTACAGCATTCAAAGAACAATTTGTGCAATTTACATTTCTGAAATCAGTTCAGTTCAAAATCTTATTTATTGCCAAATATGTGTTTGGGTATATGTGTGGGATTTGGGTAGGGGTGTGCCATTGAGAATTTGAAAGTTAACCAAAATACCAATTTTCATGATTTGGATTCATAAAAGTCAAAATTTTCGGCCGAATTTAACCCAAATTGTCTTCACAAATTTCCCCCTAAATTTTGGCAAAATTTTGGCTAGATTGAGGCAAAAATGCCTATTTTCTGACAAATTGAGAAAATATTGAAGAAAAAAAAGGCCCCATCCATATACCAAAATTGGCCTAAAAATAGGGGTCATTTGTATACCAAAAGGCTATAAAAATACTATTGCGGCACATCCCTGTATGTTCATTTTGTACTGAGTCTGTATTTTGCATAGTGATGTGATATAATCCAATCAGGCTAGCAACATTTGGCAATTGTGAAATTGATATACAGGCAAAAATAGGAGCAAAAAATAAAATATACATGAGAAACTTGTCATTCACTAAAAAAGCTTGTAACATATAAACGTTGCAACCCAAAATTTTGCAAAATGTTTTGTCAATATAGTTGCATTACGTTTTCAAAATGTTTTATGAATATTATTAAAACGTACCCTTTATATAACCGACATTTGCACCTTTCTGTAAAATGTCTGATCGAGTGTATCAGCTCATGTCACATTAATGTATTTTCATACTGTTTTTCTATACACTGAAGCAGCAGTGGGTTATGGAGGTTGAATCCCCAAATGAGTTTAATTAATAACTCCCTGTGTAAAATTGAAAACTGGTCTGGTAAATGGCAAATTTCACCTTAATTTTGGACTAAATTATCGTGTACAATTTAAATTGTTACAAACATCTATAACACAGCTGGCAAAATTGTTTGGAATTTTTTTTGTCTTTGCCCCCACAAACAACTGACCATGATACGTTGCTCACTTAAAATGTAACATATTTAGACCCCCAAAAAGACCTTTTTACAATGACCACACATATTGTACAGTCCCTAACACCAGTAATTCGGTATACATCATTTTGTCATGGTTGGTCTTTTTTTGCTTCAATGAGAAAAACAGATAAAACACTATTACAAAATCCTGGGAATACACATCTGTTGGGCCCTTACTGCAAGGGGGGTTAATCGAGGGGAACTCAACAACTTAAAACACCCCTTTTTTGAGGCACTTTTGGTCACACATGTGTACTGTATACACCAATAGTTAGCATTCCCCCAAATAGTAATTTCTTTTTAAAGGTATGACTGCATGATTATATTTGTATACTTTGAATTTTCTGCCACTCTGTAATCATCTTAAAATGTGTAGTTTGCTAGATGTTGTAGTTGATTATTTTGTGATTTGTTGATAATTTTTTTTTTTTTTTTTATATATATAATAATAACAATTCCTTTAAAAAAGGAATGGGGCGCCCAATGGGAGCTTTGATGTGATGTGCTATAAAATCTGGAGGGGGGGCACTCCCACTTTGGAGGTAACGCGCGTATGTAGGGCTATTAAGACCTCCCTTTTCACCATCGCTGTCACCCAAAGACCCCATTACCAGCACATGCTCTGTCACCCAAAGACCCCATATTTTTCCTTTAGATCTGTCACCCAAAGACCTAGACCCTAATATTTCCATCTATCTGAACAGCAACGAGTCGTCTATCACTGGCTATCACCCAAAGACCCCATTAAAAAAAGGTCATCTTCTCAACCAATGCCCCGCTAATTTAAATCCAAACAATCCCTCTCTCAACCAATGACCCCATATTTTGTACACTGATTTTTGGTCTCACAGAATTCCAAAAATCATGCTATCAGGCTTGCAAGTGACCCCATATTTTGCTCTCACCGGATGCCCCTTACTGGCCAGCCCTACACCTATATCCATTTCATATTGAAGTGCCACCCCGGGGCTGAAATGTAACCGTTTGGATACAATTTATTTTCTTTAAAACAATAATGTAACATTAGCATAGTAAGCAATGAAAGATTAGGAAAAATAAAGCATATTTATTGCAGTGTGAGAGGTGTAAAATTGCACTGCCTGGGATGAAAGAGGGTTGGTTTCAAATAAAAAGGAATAAAGATCTTACCATTTCGGTTACTATTGTTAGGAAATCATGTTGTGGAGGGTTGTTGGAGCAGAATTATTTTATTTAGATTTGTTAAGGATTGTTTTCCAAGTGGACATTATGATATAACTGTCGGTTGTAATAATGTACCTGAGAATATTGCATGCCTGGTTATTGATTTAACGGAAAGTCGCCGCGGATATCAGGTTTTAAGAACATTTGAACTTGTTTAACATGCTTAAGCGACACAAAAGTCACGGTGTATTGGGTGTTTTTATTAACCCAATAATTTTGTATTTCAAGCAAAGATGACAAGCCTATACGCACAGGATTTTAAGGATTTTTGTAAAGGTAACTGTTTTAAATAACATGTCGCTCTTCACCTGGGTCATAGGCCTACTCTGCGATCGTAATAGCGCCATCTCTTCAAAGCGTTTTTAAAAGACATAAAGGCATTTTTATTAATTTCGTATTTCAAGCGTTAATTCCCGCTGTATATAGAACTACTTTACTTGCATTCAATGCATATTAGTAAAGAGTAATAAAATCAAAATCAAAACCAAGCAAGTTGTGTTTTTATTTCTAAGCTGGGCATACTTTTAAGCAAAACAGTTGCAAAGTAAATCTAGCAAGACCGAAATTAGAAGCTTTTTACAAAGTCAAGACAAATAAGGGGCCCGTCGTAGCGGGTGCCCCAAAAATGCAATAAAACATTTAAAGAAAAAAATTGTAATTTCTTGTTTTCTATATGCCAAAAATCCCCTTGCCACCCTAGTGTGACCATTGTCTGAGTGGAAGCAAACCTAATCTGATCAGGCCAAATTTAAAAAAAAGTTTGTCTCAAAGCTCTCCAACTCTGACAAACTAATGCAAAATACAGGGGTTTTTTTTTGTTTGCTTTTTTTTTCCAAAGATTTTTTTTCAAATGTGAAAATCCTCAGTCCTATTCTACTGTATGAAGTGTTGTATTGAACAATAAAGTGATGCTGCTATTGTATTGAAGAGAAGTAATCTAAGAGCAGGGGTCTGGTGGTTCATCTTTATGTACTTCCCCCCCCCCACACCAGACTCAAGTACAGGGAAAAATAGAGGAGGACGTATTCAGTTGCGTAGTAAAAAAAGTGAATTCTGGAAATTTCAAAAAAAATGTCAAAAACAGCATTTTTTTTTACTAATGCGGATGAATAATCTAATGCGCGCGGGAGCTTTGAGACAAACCTTTTTTTTAATTTGGTCTCAGATGGTTAATATCAAAAAATAAAAATAAAAGTCCCAATTTTTCCATTTATTTTGCTGGAATCTTTGCAAGGGTATGTTTTTTTTTCCATTTAACTGCTGGTCCAGTCCCCCGGCCTCCAAGCCCACACTGGTGCCACTCTCGGAGCCCAGTCTTGCATATCCATTCACTCATACAGAGCTGCCTGATCATCATGGTGGGGGGTGGGGGGGAAGCGGGCCTGTATGCAGGATTTTTTTGGGTGCTGATTTTGTAAAAGTGGACTCTTTTCCAGGAGGGAGGGGTAATTTTATGAACTTCCCAAAAATTTTATCTTTTTGAAGCATGTAAGAAACCTCGCAGTAGGCCTATGCTCACGAATTAGTTTTTTTTATTTTGCAATTCGGGGGAGGGGGGGTGTACCCCCTGTAGGCCGATGGGCCTGGGCACCATTTTCTTTTTTCTCTGGGATAAGTTATCATTCTACAAGCCCCCGCCTATCCCACCTCAGCACTGAGTGGCATTCCACAAGGTCACTCATTGGGTCCTACAGATGCAGCGAGTCATGAAAGTACTTCAAATGTCACATTCAAACTTCTTATGCTAAAATTTAATCTTACCTTTAAAAAAAATGTTTTTACAATGATTATTTACAATGCTTATGTCCTAAAGGACAGGTCCAATAATAGGCCTATAAGCTTTCTAAGTAAATGCTAGCCTTCAGGGGCTTCTGATAGCTTCTGATCTCTAGTCTAGTTGGTCGCTGTAGTATGATCTTGTAAAATTTACCAAATAATTATTTTGAGAGCTAATAGATCAGTGCCCATAATATTGTTTCTTTTATTGAGGTAAACAATTTTATACAAACCAAAATAAACAATACCATGATACAGCATGTAGAAATTGCTTTTATTTTTTTATCAAACTAAAGTCAATGATAGTCTTGCAATTTGGACTCATTGGCAGAAATGATTTTTGTTATTTTGGTTTTATTTTTATTTTTATCTATATATGTGGAGAAAGAAGAGATTGGTTTATTTTTTCAGTTTTCAGTTTTATATTCCTCTACTTTTTATCGGCGGCCATGTCTGATATAGGAGTTGAGTTGAGTTGAGTGAGCTGTTTCCGCACATGTGCGGTAAAGCGCTGGTACAAAAATCATACGTAAAGGTTTGTGTGTATGATACACAACGGGTCAATGGAACATATATCCTAGCGTGTGGATACACGTATGCTACCCAAAAACTTATAAAAAGCTTTATGAAAAACGCAGAAAACAAATGAAAATCTGAAGAACGATATTTTTTCTGTAGTTTTGAAGAGTTTGTTTATCGTTTTTAGGCATTTTAAGCGAGAAAAACGTATTTCAGAGTGTTTTAGACGAAATACAGAGGGGCCAGCAATAAGACGGGAAGAGCTCATTTGTTATGCAAACAGAGTCCATCGCCATTGCCTTGCGAGCTTTGATGATTGCATAGAGCTCGTACGGATATCAAAAACTCGCAGAACGGGTAAGAAAATTTTCATTTTTTCTCGCCTCATAACAGGATTTTAACTACTTTAAATACCACAGAATGAAAGATCACTATTTGTTATTCGCTTTTGTGAAGCTCTTTTTCCGTTTTTAAAATTGTTAAAGCGAAAAAATAGAAGGAAAACTGTGCAAGCTTACTGCTTCTTGTGCTGTTTTTGACAAAGTTTCGATTTGCTGAAGTGCTGAAAAGGGCACACTTTTTGGTAATTTATAGAATATTTTCATGGATTAATTTTCCAATGATTAAAATTGATAGCATATCAATGCCAGAAAACTTTAAAAGAATTGTTGATAATTTATTTTCTGACGTTAAATTCCTCGTTTGGTGTTTTGTTGAGTTAATTGGAAGAAATTTGTCGCGGAAGTCATGACAAAATTCACACGATAAAAAGACCGCATGTCGCATGTCCTTCATTACTGCGTACAGCACATTGAAGAAAGGCTGTTTTAGACTCAAAAAAGTAAGTCATTAAAATAGGCATTTAGAATAAATGATGACGATTGATTTTGTGTTCAGATGTTTCTATATATTTTGTTATTTTGTTTTTTGCATTCTAACAACTATAGTTCGCAAAGGAAATATGTTTATTTGGCAATTTCTGGACTGTATGTTTGCGTTTTTTGCCACAGAGAACATAGGAGAACGCCATTTCGCTATAGTTTTCAATGCATTTCTCGTGTTTATATTTTTAGAAGTCAAAATATGGCCATGGAATTGCGCTGTATTGACCCCAATGGTGTTCTACAAAATGTATGTTCATGTGTTCTGTCGTTTGGTGTTGTTTATTTTTCACTGAAGTATTTAATTTGAGATATTTTGATTATTTTGGGTGTTGTAATTCTGGTGTGTATGGCTTCGCGCACGTACGGTCAGCTCATTTGCATAAGGTTATAACAAAGTTCGCCATGTGCACCACCAGCACCATCGTCGCAGCAGTGGGGCATGGAAGATGATGCAGTCCCCGGGGGGGCCACTCAAATATGACAGTGTACGCATGCGTGACCAATTTTTTTCAAACACCCCCTAAACGAGTTTTACCCTACCAGCAAATTTAGCCCTTAATAAGGTAATTTAGTGTAGAATTTACCCCCTAATCAGTTTTTGGCTGGTGAAAATGCAACAAATGTACCCTTTTTGGACTCATAATTTACCAAAAATTTGAAAAGGTACCCTAAACAAGTTGTCCAGTTTCAGAAAACTACCCTTATTCTTAAAAAACACTGTTTTTTAGACCCTAAACGCGTCACGCGCGTAACTTGCCTTGCCTAAAAAAAACACCCCCTTTTACTTGTTTTTTTGGTCACGCATGCGTACAGACCAATTATGTGAGTGATCCCCCCGGGATGCAGTCTTTCTGGTAGACTGGTACATGTGGTCCATTCAATGTGCGGAGAACAGCTGGTATCAGTAGATGTTGATTGTTATATTGTCATAGACTTTCAATGAAGCATCAATTTTATACAGTGTTATATATCATTTATAGGTAAGGAATCTGTATGACAGTATTGACACATTTCTTGTTGACATTTTGCAAATAAATAAAAGTAAACAATGGCCTAAAAACGTGTTTATAAATTTTACACTTTTGTATCTTCATGGTCTTTTGTCCAATTACTCTTACAAGTCATAGGCCTATGCAAAACTCAATGATATATTATTATGGATGGGATGTTTTGGGGGCTGTGCACAGTATAGCCCTGGGGAGAGTAAAATGGTGGGGGGGGGGTTGGCAAGCCAAAAAATTTAAAGCCAGGAGGAGGCAATTTTTGGGAGGTCAAAAGCGGGGTCAAAAGTAGGGGGTGATATTTTATAGCACACATTTACAGGAGTCTTACAGGCCACATTTTGAAACGTTCAAATACATAAAAGCAGAATTAGTGAGGGATTTTTTCCTCTCAAACATCCCTAGTAAAAGGAATGTTGAAAAAATACAGCAGTTTGTAACCGCTGTATTTTTCGCCGATTTGT
Organism: Amphiura filiformis; assembly: GCF_039555335.1. Taxonomy (NCBI): domain Eukaryota; kingdom Metazoa; phylum Echinodermata; class Ophiuroidea; order Amphilepidida; family Amphiuridae; genus Amphiura; species Amphiura filiformis. Next base: position 61,179,858 of record NC_092630.1, on the reverse strand, counting down.
ATCCGCAAGGTCCTCCTGGCTGTCATGTTGTACCCAAAGCGGTAATAAAGAAAATATTTACTTATTTGACCTCAGATGACCTCCATATTCCATAATGACCTTGAAATTACCATGCAAAATACTGGCTTTTATGACCTCAAAATGATCTTGAAATGAACATGAAAATATTTGACTTCCATTTCTGTTACTGTTCACCAAATTGCATGAAAATCTTGCAATCTTAATATATTTGACCCCCGATGACCTTGAAATGACCCCCAAATTTGGTCAAATACCGTACTCTCACCAAATTTCATCACAATATGGGGACCTTTTTCGACAAAATAAATTTATGGTACACTGCGCCAAATGTTGCCATATTGAAGCTAAACTGGTGAAATATGGTACATTTTGTAGGCCTACAAAAGAAGGAATAAATTCGCACCAAGCGCACAAAAATAGGCACTTTTAGGGTTAAAATGGCCAAATATGAGGTTAATTTGGTCAGAAACCCACATACAGGCATCAACATTGGGGGGGATGATTTTATGCACCATTACCCCTGGCAAAATGTAGGGGGGGTTTCCCCCAGGCCCCAATGCCCCATCCCACAGGATCTACGCCTATGCCAGCAGCGTAGCCAGCGGGGGGGCAGAGTGCCCCCCCTGACAAACAAAATGAAAGGAAAAGTGCCCCTCTGACAAAAAATTAAAGAGAAAATCAGGAGGGCAAAGGAAAAGAAAAAGGGCAAGGAGCCCTTTTCTAGCAAAATTCAGGGCCAAAATAGTGTAAAATACAAAATTTTTCAGCGCTACGCGCGCACATTGTAACAATAAAGCCCTTTTTTATCCGGATAATGGGCGAAAACTAGTGTAAAATACCATTTTTTTCGCGCTACGAGCGCACATCATCCCAATAAGGCCCTTTTCGGGAGGCTCGAAGACATACAGTCTCTATGTATTGTATGATGCAACTGCAATTTTTTTTTTTTTGTGCCCCCAAAATTTTATTTGCCCCCCCCCCCCACTGACCAAGAAAGCTGGCTACACCCCTGGCCTATGCTAATGAGGATATATGGGGACTTTGGGGCAGGGATGGGGAAACCATAACAATATGGGGGGAGGGGGGTGGGCAAACAGAAAAATATCATTTGGGGTCTTTAGGTGAAAACAAGAAAAATAAAGGGTCTTGGGCTGAGGAAAAACAACTAAATAATGTTGTTGTGGGGAAACAAGTAAGAGTTGGTGCAATGGATGTGAATCAGGCCTATAGGGGCCAAGCATTTTTAGCAGGACTCAAGAGGGGGCCAAGCAATTTTAGCAGGTCCAATTGCAGCTTGGCCAAACAATTTTTGAAACCTTTTAGATGTTACACCTAAAAAGGCATTGGAAAACAGTAGGAAAATATTACAATATGTCCACTGCCCTCGCACCACATGAGTATTAGAAAATTTCAGTTTTAAATTGGGGTTTATTTTTGCTGAACCATGAAATGGTATCAGCCTATATGAGTGAATGTTACTAGCTTACTTACTAGCTTACTTACTAGCTTACTTACTAGCTTACTAACTGACTAACCATTTGGTCTGAAATGGACATATCTTTAAATGCCACGAAGGTATGACCCCATGAGTGGTGTCATATGAAAGAATATAATAAAAATATTTCCAAACGGCAGAGGTCATCCTGGGGTCACAGGGGTCAAAAAAGGTCATTTTAACCGAAAATGCTCCGATTGAGCTAAAATTTAAATGCAATGATCCTTATGACATTGTGAACATTTAAAAAATATTTTAAAATTCATTTAAGGTCATTAAGGGGCAATAAAGGGGTCAAATGTCAAGTTTTCAAAATGATTCAATTGAGCTGAAATTTAAATGCAATGATGACAGTGGTATAGGCCTACCACAATATACTGCCGAAGCCACATGGTTCAGCTATGGTGCGGTTATCGCTCTAGTTATTTTCAGTCTGTCTTTGGTTTTTTTTTGTGATCAGGGCTTTTATATCTTCAGGCCCACTTGTGTCCCTGCTAACATTTTTGCTCCTAACTCCACCAAGATAAGTCGCACACGTGTAGGTAGGTAAGTGTGTATATTTTCTGAATCCTGCAGGAATAACTTAACTTGGCATCAGTTTGATCACAATTTGAGCAGTTTTAAATTTCGACCCCCTTTGGCCTTGGAAGTGAGAATTTTACACCCCCCTCCCCAGAATCTCATTTTGCATCACATCTATATAATAATACGCAATGTCTGTCTATAGGTCTTTCCGACTATTTTCTCGGAGAATAGGGGTCGCACGTTACTCAAACTTGGTGGGTGGGTGCATCTTGACCCAAGATAGAACAAGTTTTTGTTAGTGGGTCAAGGTCACCTGAGGTCATCCAGGGGTCATCTGAGGTCAAATTAGTAAAACTGTCAGAACAAGTTTGCTTTAGTTGATGGGTCATGGTCACCCAAGGTCATCTGAGGTCAAATTGTAACAACCGTCATATGTGTAGTTGGGCATGAAACTTGGTGGTTACAGTCAACATTGAGAGCCAAATTTTTAGAAGGTCATTTCAGGGTCATCCAGGTCACCAGGTCAAATTAGTAAAATGTTTCATATGGGCATGAAACTTGGTGGGTGCAGTCACCATCAGTCAGGTAATCGCAACAGCTGAGAACCGCCAAATATGGGTGACCGCCAGTGTCGCCGTTATTTAGCATTAAGGGGGTGCGATACTCTGGGGTCCTAGGGGGCCCGTAAAAAATAAAGAAAACATACCTTAAGGGGCCCATAAAAGCAAAGAAAAGAGACCTCAGAGGCCTGGGCCCGTAATGGCTCTCGGCGGCACTGGTGACCGCCTAGTAGTAGAACAATAATCTACAATTAAAAAAAATTCTTAAACTGGCAAAAAAAACACCATACATGTACCTGATCAGGAATGTGAGGGGTGTGAAATGTTAGCGTATTACTATGACATAAAAAGTTCAGTCAACCACCCCCATAAAAAATCTTAATGCCCTTGTAGAGATTTGAATGCTGCAAGTACAAGTAGGCTGTATACAGTTTTTGTTTTGTGACCTGGGTGTTTACTCAAGCGATTCATGTATTGAAGTTGACAGTATAGATCAATGTATTATTGATAGCCTACAAGCTACAGCAATGTAATGCAATGTAATGTAGGAAACAGTATTAAACTTCAGGACATACATGTATGTAGGGAGACACTTTTAGGGTGTTCCTGGTGCGGCCATATTCGGAAGGTATTTCACCGGTGACAAATTTCCCCAAACATGAAAATAGTAGCACATATGAGAGCAGCTACAGCAGGAAAAAATAGCTGTTTATCCTTGGCAAATATAGTCATTTGGTGAGAGTCAACTTGATTCTTTAATAATTGAACTCGGAAGAATTTGAAAAAAAAATCTACTGAATTTGGAATTAAAAAACATATACAAATATTGGCAGCATTAATGTTTGTGAAAAGAAGTTACTCAATTGGATAACAAGCTCATTAGCCCTTGACCCTTACTGCTGTAGCTGTTACTTGTTTGCTGCTCTTTGGGGGAAATTTGTTGATGGTATTATAAAGTACGTACAACATGTAGCTCATTCACAAGCAGGTGATCAATTTGACTGAGGATGAACATTTATAGTTTGAAAAGATGCAATTTGATAGCAACTAAGTCAAATTCAATACTTTATTATATAATGATGCTTCTCGGTACAGAACATTGATATGATAGGCAACTTTGTAAATGGTAATCAAATTGTGATGGTATATAGGGCAAAGGATCACTCATGGTTTTTGATAAAATTAAATGTGATTTTCACCGAAAATAATGCAATTACATATTTGTCGGCATCCTAACTGTACCTGTTTACACTATACTAGAAAGCAGATTCAACCCCCGGGATTCAACCCATCATGGAACGTTTTTCAAACAAATTCAGCCTACCAGGCGATCATGCATATACATTGTAATATCACGCTATGCATGACTGGCAGATGATTGACCGACAGCCTGGATTTGTTGGAAAAATGTCCAACAATGTGGGGAGCTGTAACTAGGCGAGTTAAAAAAAAGGCGAGTTAAAGAAAAGCGAGTTAAAAGGCGAGTTACCCCCACAGAGATTAGGTTTTTGTCAATTACCCCCACGAAGTAAGCTGATGGCGAGTTATGACAACGCCATCAAGTCCCATCGGCGAGTTACGACAACACCAGCAAGTCCTACAAGCGAGTTACGACAACACCAACAAGTCCCGCAAGCGAGTTACGACAACACCATCAAGTCCTGCAAGCGAGTTACGACAACACCATCAAGTCCTGCGAGCGAGTTACAGCAAGACCATCAAGTCCCATTGGCAAGTTACATGTAGGACTTGGATGTAGGTTTTTCCTGTGAGGTCTTCAATTTTACCTTGTAATATTATAATATTAATTAATTATCCATGTACTCTCACCATACTTGCAGATCTGCTTAAAATTATCAATTGCTCCAAGGTTACCCAATACATTACCCTGAACATAGGTGCCCTGAACCATTATTAATTACCCAGCATGTGATAATTAGCCTTCTTGACAAATGGCAGACAACAACAGTTGGTGAGAAGTAAATATATATAAAAGCATTTGAGATTTGAAAAATAACTCGCCAATGGGACTTGCTGTAAAAATCTTAACTCGCTTATTGGACTTGTCGTAACTCGCCGGCGGGACTTGTTGTAAACCTTAACTCGCCAATGGGACTTGTCGTAACTCGCCGGCGGGACTTGCTGTAAAAATCCTAACTCGCCGGCGGGACTTGACGTAAAAATCCTAACTCGCTTATGGGACTTGTCGTAACTTCGCCCGGCAGGACTTGTTGTAAATCTTAACTTCGCCGATGGGACTTGTCGTATTCTCAGCAGGGGTCACACTTTAATCTCTGCAGGGGGTAACTCGCCAATCTAACTCGCTTTTCATCTAACTCGCCCATTCTTAACTCGCCATTTACCTGTCCCCAACAATGTGTTGTATCTGCTATAGTAGGCAATTAATATTTGACTGAATTTGATATCTATCTAGAATAAGACAAACCCTTTGAAAGGTTTGAATAAACTGTATGACAGTATTAGAAGTTGGTCACACAAATGAATCACACATTTGTCACTTTTGTTTTGAATCGGGTGGATTCTGGAAAAAACAAAATGTTTGTGATAGGCGTGTCACAAGTGGGGTGACCAGAGTGACCATGGCTGCCCCATTTTTTGCAAATAACTCAATTTTTTTGAATTTTTAGCTTGAGACTTGATAATTCTTGTGTGTTTCGGTCCTTTGACTGCCCCCTGGCCGGGTCATCTTACTACGTGCCTGGTTTGTGAAAATTATCCTTTGATTTGGAAGAATCTGACCAAGAAATATATTTGTGGCAAATTTACTCTTAAAAAGTAATGATATCAAAAATGTCAACATTGTTATTGTATTGAATTTCAATGTCAAATTTTTTACATTGTTTCCTATTTTGAATACATGTATTGTGTGTTTTTCCTGTCTCATGTACATGTATATAAAACATAAAGGAAAAAAAAAAAAAAAAGGAAATACATGCAATTATCCAGCCCTTCCTGTTTTAGTGTTATCATGGCTTATGGCTTAAATCATAAATCCTGGAAATGAATCTGCCTAAATGCATAAAGTTATGATACTCAATCTTATTATCAATCAGACCTGTACGCAGGAATGGTGGGGGGGCAGGACTTCCAAAAAAGTGGACTTTTTGATATGATTGAAAAGTGCGCTTGTGCAGAATATTTGTCAAAGGTGCACCCCCCCACTTTTAAAATTGCCAGGTTTGTTTGGACTTTGTTTACTTTGGGGGTATTATAACTTGTTAAAGTTGAAAAACTACAATCCAAACATTAAATCTTACACATATTTTCCTAAACTTCTCAATTACCTTTATCAGATTTGGCCAACTTCTTCTCAGCAAAATATACTTGAAATTGTGTTTTTAAAAGGCTGAAAGAGAAACAGGATATGCAGTTGAATTACTAAGATTGTACAATGTTTGGCCTTTAGCCTTTCTGTAAAGGTCATTTGGTGCCAAGCAGATGCATTCATGATGTATTCTTATATCTGGGTCTATGTGGAGGTGTCATTTGCAATATTCAGGTTAGCAGAGGGATCAGGTAGGCTTATAATCACTGAACTTGTTTGTAAAGCAAACCTGGCCTTGTACACTTTGTTTTATAAAAAATACTGCATTTGGGGTAGGGGGAAGCTAGGGGAAAAGTGGAGTCTTTTGGGCAGTGTCAAATGTGACCATCCACCACAACTGAGCCCGGATGTCTCCAGTGCCACTATTGAGATATGCTCCATTGAACTTAACAATAAACAATAGGAAACAAAGCATTTATTGACTGTTTTATTGATTTTTCACTTCTTAAATGTCAAGTACTATAGACATGATATACATCATTTTAAAGCTAATTTCAAGCAGAATATTTTGGTTGAATATCTCAGTCATAAATGATGATTGGCGACTTCAGTGCTCAGTTGTGCTGGATGGTCACACATGTCTTTTAATTGCATTCTAATAACACATTGGTTTTTAGCATGTTTAAGCCTAGGGCCCGGGTTTTGGGATCTGTTGCTACTATGTTTTATAGGGGGTGTTCTGAGAAACAGTTCATAGTTACACACATGTGCTATCAATACTATTATACAGCCTCAATCCCTGGGGGGGGGGGGCACTGAAATGCACAACAAAAACTCCCCGGGGCAAAGACTTCAATAAAGAAAAGGTTATGTTATCAAATCAAGCACCAGCTAATTGATCAAATGAACTTGAAATGTGTCTGCATATGTAGAACTCCTGAAAAAAAAAAAGCAAAGTAAATGACTACAACCCCCTGGCGGCACTAGGACTTTTTCTGGGGGAGGTGAGATCCTAAAATTGGGCATTAGTTGCCCAAATAGTTGAAAACTTAAAACCTGCCCAATTTCTTATTTTTACAGGAGAAGAAACTGTGCGTGTGGAGGGGAGGGCAAAGCCCAAAATGAATGCCCCCTCCTCCATTCCCCTGGTGCAGCCACTGTAATCCTTTTGCTCAGGAGAAATAAAGGACGAAAGTTCATTCAAATCTCAAAAAGTTCTTGTCACTGTCTGGATCTTTTGATCCCAACGACCCACATAGGTATTCTGGAGACATGGTCTTTTCAATGCAGATGACAGACTGTACTATACTTTCCATTCACCTTAAGGTGCTTCATTGTGGATAGTTTTAAGTCAGTTGATTAGACTAATTTATTTGCCAAATTGCCTTCTATTGTGTATCTGAATTGGCTTGTTATTTTGTTTGATTTTTATGTTATTTATCATCATGTTTATTTCATGTTTTTATTTTCCGTATTTATTTATTTATATTTGTTGTTACCCTATACAGATTCCTGTTAATTGTTGAAAGAGCAGAGTAATATCAACAGCAATCAACATGAGTACAGAGGAGAAACCCCCAGATCAGAACCTGGAACCACCTGCAAAGAAGACAAAAGTAGAGGGGGTCAATAGCGATGGCGAGAAGGTGGTTACCAATGGTGATGCAGAAGTTGCCATGGAAACCTCTACAGATGATTCAAAATCAATAATTGAAGAAAGCAAATCAGCAGACACAAAAGGTATGGGTTTTTTTATTAGATAATTCTTTGTATTAAAGTGGCATTATGATGCCATTATGAGATAGTAACCAATTATGGAACACGATGTTTGAAATTCACAGAGCTTGTATTTATATACAAGAGAGAATTCCAATAATTGACTTGAAACCAGCAAGACTGTCCAAGTATACACACACATGCCTGTACAGTTTGTCCACTCTGAAGTACAAAGTGACAATGCGGCGCTTATACAGCAGCGTAAAAAGTCTTGCAGTGCTGCGTCTCTGCTGAGGTATGCGTGCCTTCAAAGTCGGCACAATGTGTGCGTCCGCGTCGGTACTTTGTACTTCAGAGTAGACGGACTGTAAGGGCCTCCAAACGAGGACATACAAAGTAAAAAAAGCAGTGTAGTATCCAATTGAGGACACACATTCTTGCAGTGAATCAACATACTGTGGACATACACACTATGAGATGGTATTATCTATGGGGTACACCCCCTATACCGCCAAGAGAAGACATGCTCTAGCGTTTTTACATCATTTCTGTCAACCTGCACCTATCCGCAGACCGTGGACAGAGAAGACATGCTCTAAATAGCGTTTTTACCTCATTTCTGTTATCCTGCACCTATCCGCAGATCGTGGACAGTCCATGTTTATGTCCACAGTTATCGGTTGGAGGTGTGTTACCACAAATATGGTCTCGTTTGGCGGCAAACACCTACTCATTTAAAAGTGTTTCATTGTAGCTGAAAACCTCATTTACAATAATATGTGTCACCTAACCACAATTAACAAAATCAATTTGCATATAAAGTCATGTTTATTTCCAATTCTATTTTTATCCAATTTTATTTATTATTGCAGAAGAAGAAACTGCAGAGAAAGAAGATGTCAAAAGTCCAGTTGCAGAGCCTCCACCGCCACCACTACCACCAGTTGATGAAACCAAGGAGGAATCGTCTGCTAAGAAAGACAATGTTGTGAAAGCAGATGAACCAATAAAAGCACCAGCAGCAGTAAATGACAAGCCTGATCAGGTAGCGTCAAGCAAAGACACAGAAACGGAAGAGAAATCAGATGTCAAAGAAGATACAGAGGAAATAAAGAAAGATGATGCAAAGGTTGAAGAGAAAGAGGTCATCAAGAAAGAGAAGCCTGATGCGGTTGTCAAGGAAGGGGAGGGGTCGTCGGCTGGTCCTAGTGAAGTGGATGATAGCAGCAAGGCATCGGGAGGTGACAGTGATGTGTTATCGGGGATGGATTGGCAGGATGGGGTGGGATTGCTGGAAGGAAGCGATATGAAGGTGGGTGTAACTGTCTACATGTACAATTATGTAAATTTTGATGTTATTCTGATAAAAAGTTTATCATCGATACTTGACCATATCATGTACACGTTTAAGAAATAAAATATTTGCATATTATATATCTTGCGCATAATTACATGCACTTACACAAAGACCACTTCAACACAAATTTTTGGTGTAATCTTTTGATTGCCAAAGTTTACCGATGCTGCGGTGTCTTTAGACCTAACGTCCCAGTTGCTTTTTGGCGAGGGGGAAGGAAAGAAGGAGGAAAGAAAGAAAGAAGGGAAAACTTTTTTTTTAGGTGCGTTTTTGAACCCTCGACCCTTCGGGTGCCACGCCCGTGCACTGGCCTACCTTGCCACAGGGGAGTAGCTTGCTCGGCCAAGCTTTCCGTCCCCATATGACTGTTCGCATGATGACGCAATAGCATCACCTGGGATACCTGCTTGTGCCTACGCTTTCTGAATTGAGGTTTTTTGATGTTTAGTAAGGTTAGGGGTAACAAGATAATAGTGTAAACTGGTACAAATCATTTTGGTACAGCCTGCATTGCACTATAAATGCATAAATTGTACACATTGTTGTACTTGTAATCCAATAACTTATAACAACATGTTCACTTTAAAACTGCATTTTTTTATCACTTTTTAGTTCAAGGTCAATGAGTTTGGTCTACTGGAGCTGATAACAGATGAGACAGCAGACAGCGCAGTGAATAGCGAGTCTGGGAATAAACCTGTTGTAGAACTAAGTGGTAAGCTCCATTTGATATTCATCATGCATTGATACCCCTGCACCACACGTACCCCACTCACATATCGTATCGTCAACAGGTCCTTAAAACTTATGAAACCAGACTTGTTTCAGCTTTGACAGTTATTAATTGCCACTGGTCAATCTGTCATCATTGGCCACTATTCACAGCTGGACTTGGGCTACTCTATGATCACACCATACTATTATTTGCCCATTGGTAATTCACAGGGGCGGAAAAGTTAATGTGTTGACATGCGAAAGGAGAAACACACAGCATGTGCCGAGAGCTGTCCTGGTATTTGAGATCAAATTCTGGTATTCAATTTCAGAAAATGAGACCAGTGGAGCAAAATTTATTACCCCTGATTGTCGCAAATCTGAAGTAATTTAGCTTCAGTTTTTTAAGGATCTGTCCACCAAATGTACTTTTAAAGACCAGCAAGCAAGGATCTAGGATATTCCTACTGAGGACCTTTAACATGGACCTATCTAAATAACAACCTTGTCCACCTGAAACTCTGCAAACTTGTCACACAACATTACCAAACTCTTACATTTCTTTATTTCACTGCAGCAGCTGATGGGGATGAAACCAAGAAGTCCAAAGCCAGTAAATCAAGCTGCGTCTGTGAGGTTTTGGTAAAATTGGATCACCCTCCAACTTTGGTGCATAGCAGGCTTTCTGCAGTCAAATATGTGCAAGCAAGTAAGTTCACAGTGGATGCTAATATCAATTCAGTGGCGTGTCCAGGGGGGGGGCTTTGTTGAAAATCATGTAAAATCAGCCATTTTTTCGCAATTTTAGCCATTAAGCCCCCGAACTCTGAAAGCCCCTCTGAGCCCCCCGCAGAAAAAGATCCTGGACATGCCGGTGCAATTAGTGAGTTTTAGCGGGTTCGCAGTCTGGAACAGTTTGGAACTGTTCCAAATTTGTCCAAAGGTGAACCGGACAAAACCCGCTAAAATACTCACTAATTGTTATGAACTCCTGTCGATAAATCCTATCCCATAGGATGCTAATATGTTGTATTCAGCCCCAAATTTGCAAAAGTCTAAAAAAAAGTCCACAAATATCACAATTTGTGAGCGTAGCGAGCAAAAAAATCAGGTTTTTTACGCCTTTTTGGCCAAAAAAGGTCCAAATTTTGGGAAGAAAGTCCACTTTTCTCAAAATTGCCCCCCACCCCTGGAAAAAAAGGTCCACTTTTTCAAAATCAGCACCCCCCAAACAAAACCTTCGTACGGGCCTGGTTGTATTATATGCATGGTACATCAGAGTATCATTGTCCTAGTGAAATTGTGTTCTGGGGCCCGCTTCACAAAATCGATGTATGATCATCTTAGGATTGATTTGATTTGCCATGGAAGTGTTATGTGTAATCCATTTATTACTGTGTCAACTGGATCACATAAAAAGAATAGGGTTTACTTGTGATAAATCAATTGTAAGATCAATCATAATACTTAGTGAAATGGGTCCCTGTTCCAACTTGAAGAAAATGTGCAGTCGCGCAGTTAAAACATAAGGAAAGAAAATTTCAAATAACAATGTTTTATATGGAATACCATTGCCGTCTGTCAACTTCAGACTATACAAGAGGTTAAATTACATAAATTCTCCACCCTCTGGGACTCTGTTATGATGCAATCTTTCAATTTTGTTATTTTCACAGGGTTATATGCTAGGTAAAGGATAATTATCTACTGTAGAATTCCATGCCTCTAAATGAGTGGGTTTTTTTACGAAAGATATGAAAGACAAAAACATTATTTGGAGGTAAAGCAACTATGTTATTGATACAGGCAGCTGCACAGACATGTATTATTGTGAGAGCAACCTATTGCAATGTTTTTGTGTCTGCCTTTCTTCATGAGGCAGCGGAATTCTACGGTATTGCATGACTAATGATATGTTCCCACGTTTAAAAGCGCACATGTTGATCTATTTGAAGGAAACCTGCACCTGTGAAATCAAAAGATGGCAAGAAAACTGATGTAGCTGTGGAGGAGGACCTGACTCGGGCAACCAGCCCAACAGGATCCACGTCTGGGAACAGGAAGAGAAAACTGGGATTTGGCAAGGTAAAAGTTGCCTTTAAGCTGTTCTTTTACTGTAGGCAAAATACTTTCTGTTTATCCTCACCCGACCAACTGAAAATCTTGATAATTTTGAAGAAAAAAAGTTTTTACTGTACAAAGGAATGCTGACCATAATTTTTGTATTTTCAGAAAAAAAGTGGTATTTGTTTTTCTGATTTCAACAAAGTTGTTTAAAACAAATTATTCACAATTCTTAATAAGCTAGTAAGATTAGTTATAAAGGTGGACAAAATTGCAATCTAATTTCTGTTTTCACAGATTTCTATTAAGGTGCAAGAATCAATCAACCAATCAATCAATTGGTTTTAAATATATCTTCTGTCAAGTTTAGGCTGTTTTATACAAATCAAATCATGTTTTAAAGAACATTTAATTCAATCAAGTAATCATAAACCACTGATTATTAACAGATTCTGCTTGCTATAATAGTAATTGCCATCAGATTTTCGACCTATTTTCAACCAATCTGTGACTTGTTGTAATTAAGAGTTGTTTTTTGATTACAGGCCCATCTCCATGGTGACCTAAAGATGACAATCAACATCAAGCAATCAATGAATAAAGGAGCAGCAGGAGCAGCAGCAGCACCACAGCTGCCTGATGAATCAGGAGATAGCATCCCACAGCCTAAGACACCATCAGGAAAAGGAAAAGGTCAGCAGAAGTACAGCATCTGCAAATATTTACTAATATAGACAGAGTTTAACCCCATCAGAACTACCTGTCGATTGGTCACAAAGAAGTTTTCATTATCAATTGGACCAATCAGCAACATTGTTAGAATAATTTTACCATGCAAAAAAATTGGGGTGAATTATTTGCAACACTCTATTCTGATTGGTGATTAAAATATAAAGATATCATGTAATTGACCAATCAGAGGCAATATTAGATCGGCAGGTAGTGCTCAGGGGGTTAAAAAAGCAATTGCACTTTGCAGAGGAAACCTGTGTTGTGTATATAGACATCTTCAGATATTTACTAAAATATAGGCAGATCTTGGGATATTTACTAAAATATAGGAAGAGCTAAAAAAAAAGCATAGCAGTTTGCAGGGGAAAAAATGTGTTGTATATAGAAGTACACCATCTTTAGATATTTAAAACTAATATAGGCAGAGCTATAAAAAAAACCATTGCACTTTGCAGAAAAAAAAATGTTTTATATACATGTAGAAGTACACCATCTTTAGATATTTACTCAAATATAGGCAGAGCTTAAGAAAGAGGAGCCATTGTACTTTGCAGGGAAAAAAAGTATTGTTTATATAGGTACACCATCTTCAGATATTTATTAATATAGACAGAGCTAAAAAAAGCAATTGCACTTTGCAGTATAAACAAAAGTGTTGCATACAGTGTTCACAACAGTAGAAACCTGTAAATGTGGTGATTTCTGATTTATCAGGTATTAACTTGCTTTCCAAGGTATTTAGTGCTAATGTTCTAGCATGTTGGTAATTTTCTTTAAACTAACCCGAAGACAAGAACACAAAACTTACAACAATGAACACTAACATAAGATTCCATATCAGTAGCAATATCATAATGTACTGTAATGTACAGGGTTCCACTTAATTTGTTGGGAATTGTTTTAGTAGCTTCCCTTACCATAAGTCGAGGCTAAATAAGCCTTACCTTAGCCTCAACTTGGCCTCGATATCTTTTGAGGCTAAAAATTAACCTCAACTTAGCCATCAAGGCTAAGAAATTAACCTTATCGGTGACAAGGCTAAGAAATTAACCTCGTCTTAGCCTGAAATGTTTTTGAGGCTAAAAAATTAACCTCGTCTTGGCCTGCTTTAATTTTGAGGCTAAAATTAACCTCAACTTTTTTAGGCTATTATTAGCCTCAAAAATATGGTCACATGATAGGTCAGAGGTCACCAACTGTCAGGGAGCAGACTACTGTATGCTGCTCAGAATTGCCAATAATTTTGAAAAATTAACAGTTTAAAGGGGATTTTAGGCCTTTTTACTGGTGCCTAGTTCATGGGGAGCATGGCAACCATGTCTCTGGAAGAAAAATCAGCTTTTAAGTAAGTTTCAAAGTATGTATTTTATTGCTTCTTTTTCATCAGGAAATAGGGGCTTTTTGAGGTTGTCGAATTCAGCAGACATGCATGTATTGTAGTCTGCAGACATGTATACTGCAGTTTGATGCTGGCTGACCCTGGTGAAAACGTGTTACTGCCCTGATGTTGTTAGGGTGTTATGTTAATTGATGTTTGGGGATGTTTGTACTTTAAATTGGGGGTGGGTTATTTAGAGAGTTCAAATATGGTGAGTTAATGTTGTTGGGAAAGTTCAAATAATGAAATATGATAGGTTGTCATATTGGAAGTGTTATGTTAAGTTGGGATGAAGTGGTGTGCATGCAATATAGTCAATGTATTGGAGATGTTTCTACTTTGAAGTGGGGGAGGGTCATCTGGAGAGTTCAAGTGTGGTGAGTTTTCACCTACACCCGATTTGAAAGAGTTTATATATGCGGGAGTTCTATTTGGTAAAAGTTGAGATGTGGACATGTGGTATATGGGGATGTTTGTACTTTTAAGTGGGGGATGGTCATTTTGAGAGTTCTTATGGTGAGTTGTCACCTTCAGCATATTAAAAGAGTTGTTTGGTGACATTGGGATATGGTGTATGTGTCATAAAGATAAACTCTTCCAATACGCTAAAGGTGACAACTCTACAAATTACCCCCTCCCCACTTCAAAATACAACTGTCCCGTAACATTGACAGCACACCATATCCCAACTTTACAAATAAAACTTTCCAATACTAGTATGCTCAAGGTGACAACTTGCACCATATTGGAACTCTTACCAAATGACAACTCACCATAGTTGGATTTTCCAATTGACAACTCACCATATTGGAACTCTCCAAATGCAACTCACCAAATAACCCTACCCCCACTTCATAACACCCCAAAAATATCAGTAACACTTATCACCTAGCTGGATCAATAAATAGCCCAACCGTCCCTGCATGCATGTAATGTTTAGCCTCGTAAAATAGCCTCAAATTATTAGCCTTGTCTTAGCTTAGCCTCTAAATATTGCGAGGCTTAACTAATTTAAATAATTAGGCTAATTTTCAGGCTAAGACGAGGCTAAGATAAGGCTAAGACGAGGCTAGTTATTTACGAGGCTAATATTACGAGGCTAATTATTTGAGGCTAATTATTTGAGGCTTATCTAATTTGCATAATTAGGCTAATTTTCAGGCTAAGGTGAGGCTAAGGTAAGGCTAAGAGCGAGGCTAGTTATTTACTGAGGCTAATATTACGAGGCTAATAATGCGAGGCTAATGATTTGAGGCTAATGATTTGAGGCTAATTATTTGAGGCTAATTATTTGAGGCTTATCTAATTTGCATAATTAGGCTAATTTTCAGGCTAAGGTAAGGCTAAGACGAGGCTAAGGATATGAGGCTATTCATGAGGCTTATTTTCTGAGGCTAAGTCGAGGCTTAGATAAGGCCTCGACCTTTGGTAAGGGTTATCTAATTGGCCAATAGCAAAGTTTCTTTTGGAATGAGCATATTCGCTGTATAAGTGATGATGTAACAGGATTAACTACCATAGCAATAGGTTTAAACAATTTTTGAATATATCATCCTGCACTACAACTCAAGTAGGTTGCACTCATCACCTGTGTATGTCTGCAATCATAGATTGAATACAATACACTCTTTTCAAAGATACTATTCTTACAGGTGCAAGTGATCAATATGATATGAATATTTTGCAAATTGCCAATGACCAGGAAATTGGTCAAAATTAAATAAACAGTGCATGATGAGCAGCAAGCAAAGTTGTGCTTTCTCAAAAGTCAATGGACATTATGTCTGCCTGCATGCACCCACATTTCAACAAAACATGATGGGTAACTGCTTGGATTAAAAAGAATTGTTCAAAGCTAGCCTAATATTTTCTCCCCTGCAAAAAAAAAACATCTTGAAATATTTTGAATTCATTATTTTTCTGGGCAGAGTATAGATAACATTTTGAATGTGTATAAAGTCATGCAGTAATATTTATCAAACTTGCTTGACATGTGTGCTGTCCATAGTCTGTAAATTGTGTTTTCTGATGCATTGTTTTCAGGTAAAAAGAAAGGGTTCAACTGGACAAAATATTTGGAAGAACAGAATGCAATTTCAGCACCGATTAGACATTTTAAAGATGTAAGTATATTTCAATACGGTATGCAAGTATTGCAATGGTCTATTCCATTTAAAATCCACACTACCCCTGTGGAAGATTATGGAAATACCTTCCACAGGGGGAGTATGAATTTCAAATGGAATGAACACATAGGCAGTTCCATTTGAATTGCGTACATCTCTGAGAAAGATTCAACCTGAATCTTTCACAGAGGGAGGGTGAGTTTTGAATTGGTGAGTTGGTAAATGTGCTAATTCCATTTGAAATTAATACTCCCGCTGTGGAAGATATTTCCGAAATCGTCCACAGGGGTAGTGTGGATTTTAAATGGAATAGCCCTTGATCACACTTCCTTTCAATGTGTAGAACGGATGCATATAAAAACCCAATCATTTTCAATTTCTTTTCTGCTCTAGCCATTCCCCACAAGCAGAAATGGTTTCAAAGTGGGCATGAAACTAGAAGGTATCGACCCCAAGCACCCGTCTCTATACTGTGTATTGACTGTGGCGGAGGTCAGAGGTTACCGCATTCGACTTCACTTTGATGGCTACTCGGAATGCTACGACTTTTGGTTGAATGCCGACTCTCTGGACATACAGCCAGCTGGATGGTGCGAGAAGACGAACCATAAATTGCAGCCTCCAAAAGGTAGTGATTACTATGCCCATGCAGGCAGGCAATTTTCTTTTTCAGCAAAAAAAAAATTGAAAAAGAAAAAAGACAGGATATGTATAGCAGTACCAATTTGAAAAAAATGCATGGAATTTTTAAAATATTTGAACTGGGAATGTTCTTAGATTCACTTTTTGGAATTGCTTGGTGGTAGCTTTGCGGTTGAGTTGGTAAAGCTCAAAATTAAGGTGGTATTGGAGGCATTATGGAAGTGCTCTAAGCATGTTTTAAACAGATTAATCGAGTAGAGCAAAGCACACTGATCAATATGCCTTTTGTTTGAAGCAGATCGGACATACGGTTTTCAAAATGTAATTTTCTTTGTATCTTATTGTTTTTATCAATAATCAATAAAGTTAATGGCTAAAATGACCGGAGAAGCTCATTAACATATATAATTTTTGCCAGTATTTTGCTAAAAATCCATGCATACATTTTCAGGGTACTTTTATTTTGCATACTTTTGCCTTGAAACTTGATCAAAGTGTTGCTAGTATGTTCAGCCATCCCCTAATTTGCATAATTAATAGAGTATTTATGCAAATTAGCTCATGAGCCTTTCCAGTACTTTTAGCTAATTAACTATGTTGATTATTGACAAAAATAATAGGATACAGAGAAAATATAAATGTATTATGGAAACTGTATGTCCGATTTGCTCCAAACAAAATGCATATTGATCAGTGTACTTTACCCTACTCAATTATGTTTAAAACATGCTCAAAGCATTTCCTAATTTCTAGAAAATGCATCCAATACCACCTTAAATGCAGAGCTGTTAACTTTACGGAATTGCTTGGCATGATATATTGTCTTCAAATTTTTAAGTTGGTTAAAAATGTGTATTGAGTGTAATGCACAGGCGCGTATATAGCAAGGTGACAAAAAATGTGGCGCCCAAAGTTATGTGGAGCTGCAAAATAGTTCAAAACAATGCAAAAATGCACAAAGTGTAGAAAAGTGGGGCGCCCAGGGGTCGACGTGGTGCAGGGGCATATGAGGGGTAATGTGCCCCCTCAGCCATGGAAAAATTTCCAAAATGAAAGGTCAAATGAAGCCATTTGGTGCATCATTTTTGCACTAAAATTGCTTTGTCATGTGCAACTTCTGAAACAAGACTTGATAATATGCTTTTGTCTATGATATAATGTTGAATGCAAAAAGATTTCATCTGCGTAAATTGTGTTGTATCATTCCATGTTTGCTATATAATACTAATTACAATGTTTTCTGTCATTTCTTTCTTTCTTTCTCCACCATTTTTGTGTGTATCTAATTATCTCTGTGCACCACACAGGGAGGGGTGAGTCCATCCAGCGCTCATTGTTGCATTCGTCTCTGTGCTATGTCATATTGCATGATTGGTTATCGCTGTTGAATTCTGTGCTATATCGCAATGGATAGTGCATGCATACTTAGACTTATTTTAGTCTCTGCATTTTTGGAACATTACAGAAACCATAACGGGTGATATACTCACAAAGAATCATTATTTTATCTGCTAGCAAATGTGATAAAAAAATCAGGATTAATAGTCAACTAATTTCATTACATATTACATAATTAACATTCAGCAAAATGGATGAAGAAAAACAAAAGAACAACAATAACACTGGTGAATATTTGAATTCAGTTTGGCTTTTTTTTTTTCAGAATAACCTTAGCAAAAAAACTGTTTATTAACAAATATTAATCGAATGCTTGGAGGACACAAATGCTAACTGTGTTGTCTGGAGAACAAAAGGGTTAAATGCCTTTGTTTGACTCAACGGCATAGGGCACAATGGCACAGCGGTACGGGCTCTGCTTTGCAATCGGTGGCTTGCAAATTCGAGCCCCGGCGGTGCCATCGTGTTGTGGTCTTGGGCAAGGCACTTTACCTTAGTTGCTTCTCTGTACCCAGGGGTGAAATGGGGAGCTGTTATGAATATTGTCCTTTTGAGCACCGCCTAAAGGTATGAGCATGCCTTGGTCATTGTATGGCAGCTGACATATTCTAACGACAGCAGAATAAATATAAAGCGCTTTGGTACATTTGCACATGTGAAAGGCGCTCTATAAATACCAACATTTATTTTTTTAAATTTTTAGATAAACATAGATCGCTGAGCTCGAGCTAGTATGTTGCTATTTCATTGAAATCACACACAGAACAACCAGCTGTTACAAAATGAAAGAACCTATTAAACAAAATATACTGCTAAAATGGTAACTGAATTTTGGATAAAATAAATTTAAATGAATTACATATTTTAGCACATTCAACTTTACTGTTTACCATTATTTTAGGATAATATTGCTGAATAATAAAGGCAAGCACATTCCTAAATCTAGTACATTCATCCCGCAGCCATACAAACTCTACCACAATGGTGAATGAAGCCAAGTGTCGCAAAAGTGGTTGAGTTGATCAGGCAACACTGATGAAACCTACCAGATCTAGAGGAAATGCTTGTGTTGCTTTTAATTTAGCAATATTTACATGAAATGAGGGTATATACACTTGTTCAGCTTTGTATATATCCAATACACAAAAGAGTAGATCTCTTGGCAAATGTAGTAATATTTGGTGGTGGTTTTCGTACAGTGTTTTATTTCATAGAGGCAATTCAGGGTTTGATTTATAATGAAATGGCAACCTGGAGCAGACAACTTCATTAGCTCGGCGAGCAGAGCGCTCTATTCTTATTATTTTACCTTGTCCTTAGCAGTAAACGCTATTTGCACCATGCAACTACAGCAGTTACCCTTTGTACGCTCCAAGCAGTCTATTTCAAGGTTAAATTTAATCATGAGGTATCATTTAACAAATGTTTTTGGTTTCTGCTACAGATTGCATTGCACTAATTAGTCTTTTAGATTGCAAGCAAACTGAACTATAGAATGCTGTCTTTGCTGTATAATACTTAACTGTTTTCCCAATGCTCCAATGTAATATGGAATCTATATTGTAGATGGGGTTGGACTTAGACTATAGGTTCAAGGACTTACAAAGTGTCGCAAGTATTAGTGAAATTGACCCCCGGTTGTTGAAGTTTGTCCCAATCTTAGGGGAAAACAGGATCCAAATAGGGCTGATAAATTTTGCTCTCTTTCCATTCCATGCACTTCCTCCCTTAAATCCAAGAATGTGTCCTGGATGATCAAAGTTTGTTGGAGTGTGTCTGAATTGTAGACCTTCTTACTGTGTGTTAATAAAAGTATAACAGTTAAAATGTTGAACAAATTTATCCACGCCTCAGCACCACAAAGATGTATGTCCATTTGCTGCTGTGTGTATTATTGTCTGTGATAATACACAAGTTAACTCATGCATAGTGCACAGTGTCCTGTATAGGACTGCATGCACAATGCACGAAAGAACTTGACTGGTAATGGACATGTGTCTTTGTGCCGCTGAGCCATTGAATGTTTGTGAGGTTGGGCTGATCTATTAACTCACAGTGTAACAGGAATGGAGTGTTTGGTGGCATATATAGCGAGTTCTTGGATCAAAAGGGCACACACACATTTGGGATAAGGAATATTGCTTCCAAACAAGATGACCATACATCCCAGTTTCTTATCTGGGAGGAAAAGTAAATCTGAATACTAGGAAAAGCTAGTGAGTCTTTGATTATTATTTGGACAAAAATAAGTGTTTGGTTAGCTACCAAAGAGGGTCCTCTTTTCTGCAGTCTTTCTAGCTGCCAATCAAATCCCAAATGAATTGGAATTTGCATTACTCTTTTGTCTCTATTGAGTAGTTTACGTCACTCCAGGCGTATCAAAGCATGTGAATTCTGTAGATTGCATTTAGTTTTCAGTTTGCTTTACTCTTTTCATTTCTATTTTCCCCCTTAAACCCAGATATAATTTCTGTTTATTGTACTATAATTTCTGTTTATAGTACTATATTGCACTGGACGTAAGTGATGGCTTCAAAACCCAACTGTCGGTAGACCAATGGCCCCCTGACAGAACCAGTGGAATAACCAGACAATAGAAACCAGGCTTAATCACCGGTTCTGTCAGTGCGGCAGCTGTTGAGTGGCAGATTGGGTTTTGAAACCATACTGTTATATTGTTTGCAAGGTGTAGTTATAAGGTGGATGCAGAGTGCCAGGTGCCTGTCTACACAGAGCACAATTTTTGTAAGTCAGGTGGACTTTATTTGGATTCGCCACCGCTTGCTCACAAGTACTGAATATGCACTCTCTGCGCATGATAACCATATACCACTGTGCATCCACCTCTTAACTAAATCTTGTATTATTTCAATATGTATTGTGTTGGGTCTGTGGCATGACAAGTTCTCAGTACTGGCAGCTGGCATCTTGGTGTATGATTGTCATATGGTATATAGCACATAGACAATGTCATGTGTTCTGTTGAAATCAGTTGGAAGCTATAGGATCCACAACAAAAGTTTCGCCCTAATGCTCTTTGAAATAAATCAAAAATATTTTACTAAACGTAAAAAGGTATGTGTAGCCTTATTCTATATACACATGTAGACAAATTTATGGCATCACAAATCATTGCGTTCAGTCACAATGGTTCATTATGTAAAAAGGTTTTCTTTAACAAACACATGAATAGGCCTGGCCTACTGTATTGTATGAGAGTTGACTCCTATTGACTCAGATGCAACTTTTAAAACAGCCTCTATTTTTACATAATGAACCATTGTGACTAAACACAATGATGTGTTATGATATAAATGGGTCCACAAATAAGGCTACACATACCTTTTTAGAATTTTGTTTTTTTATTCTATTTAAAAAAGTGTTAGTGGGAAAATTTATATGTTTGTGGATCCTATAGATGGACCGTGGAGGAGTCAAAAGGTCAGCATCACAAGTGACAAACAATTTCTGGAAAGAAATGAACTACCGGGTACTTTGAAGGATTTTCAAAGTTGGGGACCAGAGAGAACTAATTATATCAACTACATGTCAAATGACAGATTTTTATCTATAAACCGAATAAAAGATATCAATGCTCTGGCTCCAACTGCTTCAAATGGTTACACCCCGTTATGACCAAGGTTCGCTATGTCAAGGGTTTCACTACATTTCGTCGGTCGCATCACATAGAAACGTAGAGTAATTTTTCCCAATTTTCTGTTGCATTAGTGACGCATAAGTTTCGAGGTAGCTATATCCTATAATAAACGCAGCCAAATTAAAATGTCGCCACTAGTTCTATCCCCATTTAATCAGAGTCTGATGAGTTTATGGCAAAATAATAATTTATATAATATTTTTCTATACACTTTCCTTCGAAGGTTGATACCAAATTTGATATCAAAAGTTTAATCATCGTGAACCGTTGTTTGGGAATTTGTGCAATTTTAAAAATGACATAGGGAGTTGTATCAAGCGGCGGAGCTGGCGTGAGTGCCAAGAATTACGTCGCCTGAATAGGCCGGCAGATTAATCGATTATAAACCACCTCTTCTCAACATCTACACATTTACACGCATCTACGATGTCTAATTTCATTGTCTTTAAAGATTTACCCATGCATGTCAAAATGCAAATCAAATACCCCACTCTTTTAATTGTGAGCAGGCAAGTGTACAATGATTCCTGTATGGGTTGCTTCAGGCCACATAATAAGCTGATACCATGCATTGGCTTTTGCGTGGTCAATTCGTAATTTGTCATTTTTAAAATTGCACAAATTTCCAAAAACGGTTCCTATGCTCACGATGATTAAACTGGGATATCAAATTTGGTATCAACCTTCGAAGGAAAGTGTATAGAAAATTATTATATAAATCTTTTTGCCATAAACTTATCAGACTCCGATTAAATGGGGATGGAACTATAGTGGCGACTTTTTTAATTTGGCTTTGTTTATAGTTATTCCTTTTAAACTATTAAAGATACAGTTTAATAGTTTGAACCTTAAACTTAAATTTCAAATGGAATCGTGCCACTGAAAGATAAAAGTGGGAGTATCGACTCTGTTATTTGCAACATATCCTCCAAAAGCGTTTTCTCAGAAGCGTGTTTTGTCATTCATGTACTATGTGTTGCGACCGATGATTTGTATGTCGAAAAAAGGTTCGCAATGTCGAATAGGAAATAAGGTTGCAATGTTGAATCTAACCCTATTTACCTTAACACTAGTCCTAAACCTAGCCCTAACCCTACCTAACATTATTTCATATTCGACATAGCACACCTTAGTTTTGACATAGCGAACCTTGAGCATAGCGGGCAGACGTCAGCTGATTTTAACAGAACATTGGACATTACAGTGGTGATTTATCATTTGTTGCTTACTGTGCAATGCTTTAATGCATCCATTTATATTATACACCCTGATGTAAGTTCTTTTTTACGGACTGATGAGAGATGTGTCTCGCCATTTTCTCGTTTTTATCTATGCACCTCGGTAACCATGTTAGGTTTCACTTCAGAGAACTTTTCATGGACGTCCTACCTCAAGATGACCAAGTCGCAGACGGCACCCAAGCATCTGTTCAAGAACTACGAAAATGTAAGTCATATCTGTATGCATCACTTGTCCATGATTAGGAGATGTGTTAATTGTTTGCAGGGATCATTCTAAGTGGGAGGGGTTGTTATGTCTGCCTCGGTGAAGGGGAGGCACCCAGTCTGGTGTTTTGTGGTATTTAGTGGGGTTAATAATGTATTCAAATAATTAGAAATAGATAGCTGAGAAACTGGCCAAGTCAGATATTTTTCTCTCCTAAACACACCATTACCTAACACACTACTTTTTGGAAGTGATTTATTGGCTGCATAAAAATCGACCAAATCACCCTCTCCTCTGATGACTTTCCTTTACCGTAATTTCCGGCATATTGGCCACACGGAGTATAAGCCGCGGTAGTAGCAAGTTTGGTTTTAGTAACTATAGACATTGATTAATGAAATAAGAAAGAAAACCAGAAAAAACATGCATCAAGGAGGTGATGCATGAATATTAATGAAACTGATACAATTTTGTGTTTTTTAAATAATAGGAAACAGGTCCACCGCAAGGTTTCAAGCGAGGAATGAAGTTGGAAGCCGTAGACAGGTGGAATCCATCACTCACCTGTGTTGCCACGGTGACGGACATCATGGAAAGCCGTTTCCTGATTCATTTTGATGCGTGGGATGATACGTATGATTACTGGTGCGATTCAGCATCCAACTACATTCACCCTGTTGGCTGGTGTGAGGAGAACTCCAAGGTCTTGTCACCGCCAAATGGTAAGTTTGATACATTTTTTTTAATCATAAAATTGTCTCAATTAAGTTACAAATGGGGCAACTTTAAAAAGGCAAAGAGATGCAAAAGAAGGCCCAATATTTCCAAAACGAGCCGTCCACTCCTTGTGAATGTTTAATGGAAAGCGTTTGCTACTTTTTGTTTGGATTCTCAAAATTCTAAACTACATTTAGACCAGTAGCATAGCTAGGGTTTTCTAAAGAAAGAGAGACAAATGGAGTATGGCAACTTTCAAAGGAAGGCAAAATCTGGGCAAAAAAAAGGTCTAAAAATGTAAATATCACGATGGCCAACATCCAGGAAGAGAGATGTTCCACAGGGGGCAATTTTTGGCCAATAATCAACCTTTACACTTTTCATATCTTTGGGTGGAATTTGAAAAAAAAAGTGTAAACTTGCCTTCTGTGTAATTTAAAAAACAAATTAATCATTAATTAAGAAGGTAAATGAGCATTAAACATGTGTTAGATGCTTTGACACAAGTGTCAGATATAACATGTACTATAGTTGAAAGCTAAATCGGAGGGAATTTTAATTAAGCAGTCACAAAGAAAAGATTAGGAAATCGGTACTTACTGATAAACCACAATTTTTGTTCTCTTGACAGATTACCCAGATATTGCCAACTTTACATGGGCTGACTATCTTTCAAAGGTCAAGGCAACTGCAGTCCCAACCAGAGCTTTCAAACCAGTAAGTTGTTTCATGTGTCATATAAGCCCAGGGTACTTAACAAAGTCATTTTGGGTGGGCGCTTATTATTTATATTGTTTAAGCCGACAATACATAAAAAAGGCGCAAAATATTCATCCATCATCATCAGTGTGTCATATACATGTATGTTTTAGACCATGATTCAGATTTGCATGGGCAGTTGATATTTAACTAATATCATAGTTTGCTTATTGTAAAGTCACAGGGTGGGCATTTATAGGGGCATGGGCAGTTAAAGGAATGAATACGGTAAATGTATTCACAGGCTTGACCACCCACCTGGAACTTGTGAATTAAAATAATAATGACCTACACTCTGTAAAATGTGATTTTGTTTTCAGCGTCCACCGGCCGGATTCACTTACGGCATGAAATTAGAAGTAGTAGACAAGCGTAACCCGTCCCTGGTAAGAGTAGCAAGTATTGCTGATGTAGACGATCATCGGATCAAGATCCACTTTGATGGGTGGGCGGATATGTACGATTATTGGTTGGATGACGATTCGGTGGACATCCATCCTGCTGGCTGGTGCGCAAAGACACAACATCCACTGACACCTCCGATAACGCCTGATGATTTATCTACCAAAGATACAGGGTAAGTCAGTTGACAATTGTCGTTACTTTTAATTGATAATAATTGTATAATGAAGAAAGGGGGGTAGCCTATAGGGTTGCAGTATTATATATGATTCAGTGAGTCACACTTTGCAGAAAAATCAACTTTGCATGTGAATGAATGGATTGTTTTTGTTCATTTGCTGTGTGTTTGTGTGGTGCATTGCTAAATCCTTGCAAATGTGGACCATGATTATGATACAGTCCATATAACAAGGAGTCCACTGTGGACTGTCTACTGTTCCATCAGCATGTATAGGAATGTAAAAATGCATGAGAATAAGGCTGCAAATCACAGGACGGCCACGGTTGGATAGTAAGTGATCTGGTGTGTGTGAGGTCCACAGTGTGTCTATTAAAAACGGGTGCGTGGGTCCTCCAATCAACTTCAGCTTGAAGTTTTGAGTAATTTTGTTTTGCACAAGTTCTGATTTTCTCTTTTCATGTAGCAAAATTGTAAGAATATTTTGTTTAACTTTTTCAGACAACCAGGCTGTCCTACCCCAGGATGCAATGGGGTAGGTCATATTAAAGGAACAAAGTACACAGGACACCACAGGTAGGTACACCTGTATATTTACTTGTAATTTACTGTTAAGGGTTTTATTTTATTTTTTATTTTTTTTCAGTTTTGGAATAAAATATAAAATTGATGTGCATCTTACTGGGTACATACCAGAAAATTCAGGGGTGTGAGTGACTACAGATAGAGAAAGTCTGAAATTTGGAAAGCTCCTATACTTTTGTACAGAGGAAGTGCAGAAAAAGATAAAAATCAAGATAAAAAAATCTGAATTCAGATTTTAATCTGAACTCTCACACCCCTGAAAATTGCAATATATGTGTTCATACATATCCCATATCTAACAGTGTGTGTGATTGGTCGAAAGTCGGGCATAAACAACAACATGTATTCTTAAGTGTGATGATTTTGGTGTTGCAAAAAACACAGGAAAATTGTATTTTAAAGAATATTTATTTAAAGAATCTTATTTATTTTGTTACTATTCGCTGAAATACAATCACCAACTGTTGGGGAATGTATGAACGGCATACCGAACAATGTCTGCCTCGGGCATAAACAATGGATCATGATCATGCCCTCAATTCTATGAACCAAGTTACAATGGAATTAACTCAAACATTTGTTTTCATTTTTGATCACTATTTTAAGAATTACAAGTGCTGTACGTCCTACAGTTTTTGTCAGAGAAGAACGGCACTTGATTACATTTTGAGAGCGTGCAGAGCGTAAACACAGAAGTGGGGTTCTGATTGGCTGAATCAATTGTCTGACAATCATAGCAACATACCGATAATCTGATTTGCCGATTGTGCATCAAATCGTTGGTCGGCGCAGATCGGCGCCCTTAAAGTGAACACAAAGCTTCGCGTATGTCGCTCTTAACAGGGCGCTCGCGTCAATCTGAGCAAGGACTGCCGTTCTTCTCTGAAACCCAGTGTAATAGCATCAAGAATGAGAGATCGGCATATAAGTTTGAAAACTAGTAAGTCTTGCGTTTAGCTATTTTGTTTGAGTAAAAACTGTATTATTTTGCCTCTCTGCAGCTCATTTGGATGTCCATACTCACAACTCAATATGAACAAAGATAACGTTCTACAAGACAGACTAGGCTACATTCCAAAAGGAGACGGAAAGAAATCACCACTAACTGCATCTCCAGAACAAAAGTAAGTTTCTTATAATACTAAATGAAGTTTACTTTACTTCCCTTCAGATGGTTACATCATTCAGATACTTTGATATATATACACTCATGGCACCAGAGATTAATAATGGCAGAAATCCCACGAATCGGCAAATTTCTAACCAGGGTGGTATTCAGGGCAATTCCACATGAGAGCGAGACAGCATATATTCCAAATGATAAAAATTGTTAATATCTCCAAATGTACTGTTTCTGCAACCATAAATTTGGTATCAAATGAAATGTATGTTCTGCGTACATTGTATTTGAGGGTGGGGGAAGATTGGGGCTTCATAAAGACCACATTGTTCATTTGAGGGGGTTGAATTCTCCAACCCTAACTGCAAAAGACCACATTAATGGGGGTGGGGGGGGTGAACTCCAGAACCCCATAAAGACCACATTTGTTCATTTGAACTCTCCAACCCCATAAAAACTCACTTGTTCATTTGAGGGGCCAAACAATCCAACCCCACCCCCAAAAGACCATGTTAAACACTCCCACTTTTGTTCATGAGGCAATTAGTACCCTCTACATTAATGCATAATTGGCATCTGCTATTAGACACAGAAGCCATTTAGACATTGAATATGTGATATGATCCCTACCATACAAATCACTATATGTAATGCATATTATGCATGCTGAAAAACACCACTTTAAATGAAGCTATATTTGACTTATCATTTATGTTTGACAGAAACCATGGATTATATATAATCCTTAAATATTATTGATTTGTATATTGTCATTTATACAGACGCTGCCCAACACCAGGATGCACAGGGGCTGGTCACATTACCGGCAAATATACACAGCATTATAAATTATCAGGGTGCCCTCTATATGAAAAGAACATTCAGATGATGAACAAATCACCATCAGTCAAAGCAGCTAGAGGGCGCCCTCCACTACCAGTAGGGAAAGGAAAGAAAAAGTAAGTTGGTTTCACCAAATTCCATTTTTAATTTGAGCATTAAGTTTTTAATTTGAGCATTCCTACAACTTTGAAACTATGAGTCCAAAAATCATTGTTTACTTATAAATTCTGTAATTTTTTAAGATTACATGTACAGTCTAAATCATGCGTAATCAGCTTAATAGAAAAAAGCTGAAATTGATGTGAATTTCATGGTTTTACCCTTCGTATTTATTTGTTTTTAACAATTTAGAAATGTGGAGAAACTGTTGTAAAAGCTTTTCGTGTTATATTCAGGAAGTCAAAATTATGAAAGAAAAAAATAACAATTTTTTGTGATATTCCAAAATTAAGGTTAGATTTTCTTTTGTACAATTAAAAAACTTTGTTTAGTTTTTCCTTGGGGGATGGTGAGAGAGCAGTGTCTTATCTCCTGTTTGCCCGTTATTTTGGACGGAGTTTGCTCCTGGGAAGGGCAAAATTAATGCATTTGACAGATGCTATCAAGTTACATTATAATTTGAAGTGGTGAAAAAGGCTGTTCACCTTTTTAGTAGTCCAGATTTGCAAAACAAGGCCATAGCAACATATTTTAATTTGTTGACACCCCCAATTAGCTGTAGAAGTCTAGTAAATGTTGAAAGGTCAAATTAGGACAGGTTATTCAAATGACAGGCAAACCTCAATTTTAGCTAAGACCCTGGGGGAGAGTGTGGGCTAATGTTATAAACACAAGTATGTGGCATTTTGAATAAAAAATAGTCTTTCTGGGGTGGTTGTCACTTCTATTTTAATCTTCATTATTTATTTCTTGCAGGCACAAAGGTGGACTTTTGGTTCCTGGCAAAAAAAGAAAAGAAAGATAAAGGTAAGATATATATATCCTTTCATGCATGCCTTCTGTACATGAAATACTGTCTTCAGAAAGGAGATTTATGGCAGCTAAGTTTCTAATCAAGGAAGAAAAAGTGCAGATATTTATTGTGCTGTACACACATGCAGGCATAAACTGACAAGCCTCAGCACACTTTGCAGGAATTCGCTGACCACTGTGACTGTGACCCAAGACATACCATAAAAACCATAAGACAGCCCAAAAGATTAGGACTAGGGTTAGGTTTTAGAGTGAGGATAAGGGTTAGGTTGTAGAATTACACAAGTTAGGTTTTAGTGATAGGATTGGGGTTAGTATTATGATAACCATTAGGGTTAGGATTATATAGAGATTGGGTTAAGCTTAGGACATAATAGTTGGAGGTGACCAGTTATCACAAATATGCTCAAAACAAACAAACACAAATAATGTATTAGCAAGTAGCTAGAAAATTATAACAAGTTTTAACCGCACAATTTGTTGTATTTTCTTCATAGAATCATCTCCCAACAATCTTCACAAGCAGCTCCATCAGTCTGTGTTTATGTCCGCAATGTCACCGTATCCTGCCAAAGATCTGCCGCTGTGTTGGGAACAACATTCCAAGCTGTTGCCGGGCGTGTCGACTTTATCGTACAGCGCGGTTGCCAAGTGGACCATGAATGAGGTTGCTGATTTTGTTAAGAAGTTGCCAGGGTGTCAGGAGCATGCTACCAAATTTTCCGATGAGGTAAAGTGATTATTGATAGTTTGGATGGATTTTGAATATTTATGATAGATTCGGTAAAAAGAAAAATCCAGTCATATCTGAAAGAAGTATATTTCAGAATGTGTAAAGAAAATACATCATAAAAACAAAATGTACATACTATTTTAACACCTAAAGCAGTAACTTAATTGTGAACTACTAAACCTTTGTCATGTAAGTGTTGCCCTCATTGTAATTATCTTCTATATTGTTTCTTTATTTTTCAGCAAATCGATGGTGAGGCTTTCCTTCTACTTACACAAACTGACATAGTTAAGATCATGAGCATCAAATTAGGACCAGCACTGAAAATATACAATGCAATACTTATATTAAAAAGCTCAGAGGAAACGGCAGCATCGTAGCACACACAGTACTATTGATGAACTTTATTACTACAGTGGATTATAGCAACAACTCCAATACTGCAAAACTTGTTTGTCCTTTTTCCTTCATGTGTCTTTCTCAAACAGAAAGGAGGAAGCCTGCTTAATTGTGATGCGATCAAGCAAAATCAGTCAGAACTCGGAAATATTAAATTTTTGTTTCTTTAATAATAATATAGGAAAGTAAAAAGCATTTAGAAAGCTGGATTTTGCAGAAAACCCCAATGAAATTGAACAACCAGTTCCAAAGATATCAGCAATTAAGGAGTTTCGAAAACAAGAGGAAACTAGTGGCAAATGGTTGTCATAGACCACAAACCTAGCTGGGGCGTGTTGGTGTTGTGGAGGTATTTGACCCCTGCAAAATGTTTCAAAAATGTTCCCCTGGTCATCAAGTTTGTTGTCACCGAGTTTGAGCCCTGTACCCCTTACAGATGTCCAGAAAATTCATTTCAAAGATTTGACCTTTGCCCTGACCCCTGTAAAATATTAACCTGGTCATGAGATTTTGTTGTCACTGAGTTTGAGTCCCCATACCCCTTACAGATATCCAGAAAATGAAATTATAAGATTTGACCCCAGATAACCTTTAATCTGACACCTGTTCCCCTGATCAGTAAGTTTGTTGTCACCAAGTTTGAGCCCCGTACCCCTTGCCTGTGTGACCTTTGACCTGACCCCTGTAAAATGTTCCCCTGGTCATGAGATTTTGTAGTCACTGAGTTTGAGCCCCCATACCCCTTACAGATATCCAGAAAATGAAATTATAAGATTTGACCCCAGATAACCTTTAACCTGACCCCTGTTCCCCTGATCAGTAAGTTTGTTGTCACCAAGTTTGAGCCCCATATCCCTTACAGATGTCCAGGAAATGCATTTCTAAAATTTGACCTCTGCTTGACCTTTGCCCTGACCCCTGTAAAATGTTCCCCTGGTCATGAGATTTTGTTGTCACTGAGTTTGAGCCCCCATACCCCTTACAGATATCCATAAAATGAAATTATAAGATTTGACCCCAGATGACCTTTAACCTGACCCCTGTTCCCCTGATCAGTAAGTTTGTTGTCACCGAGTTTGAGCCCCATACCCCAATACAGATGTCCAGATAATGCAATCGTAAGATATTACCCCCTTAATGACCTTTAACCCCCAATTCTGTATGCAAGTTATAGTCGTGTGGTATAGAGGATGCATATGCAAATAATAATAATAATAATAATAATAATACGACTCTTATATAGCGCTTTACACCGAAGTCCCTTAGCGCTTAAAACATGACATCATGCAAATGACATCATTGTGCTATATAATATGTGGCAGAAGCATTTTGAAGGTATTTGGTTATATACCAGAAATCACCCCTTTAATGACCTTTGACCCCAATTTTGTTTACATCCATTGGGCACTGGATATAGCCAATACATGTGTGCAAGTTACATAATTGTAGGGCGTAACATGTACGAGGAGAAGCATTTTAAAATTTGTTGGCCGAAGAAGAAAGAAAGAACAAAAAATTGGATAGAAAAACAGGACCTAGCTCGAAGGCCCGGTACCCCAGGTCAACATAAAAAGTGGTAACCATGTGTGTTCTTCCTTTTTTCAAAACCCCCCCTTTTCACTGATTTTTCATTGATTTTACCCCCCTTTTTTTGCCAAATCACTGACAAAATCAGGGTAAAAAAATACCCCTTTTTCAAGGTTTTCAATGAGAAGATTTCCAGACACCCCTTTTCAATGACTCCAAATATTTTAATATATTAAGTACAAAATGTGCAAGTATGAACATTACTTTGTGTCTGTTGTACTCCCAGATGATCCTGTGTTATTAACTGGGGTAATTACAATGCCTGTATACTGATTTTAATTGAAAATGAACCAAAGAGGAACAATCCTCAAGTTTTGTGTACAGAGGTTCCTTTAAAGTAGCTTTGTTAGTTTGACACATGTCAAATGCCCCGTAAGCTTACTTTGATTTATTTACTTCACGAACGAACCGGCGCACACCAAACTTCAAGTGCAACAGGGGAAGAGAAACAACGATACAAAATAAAACTTACATGCATCAGAATTCGAACAGAATTAAAAACCAAGGAAAAATATCACTCGGTCGGTCGTAGAATTCGCTCCAATCACTGCCAATGTTTCCCGCAATGTTTTCAATTCACCACATGGAAAAGTGTATACGGCAGACTCGGGCTGAAGACATCGATCGAACGAACCTGTGAAATACCCCTTTTTTTAAAAATTTCGCGGAGACAATGCTCAGAATACCCCCTTTTTTCGCGATTTCGCGGTCCGCGATTTCAGTCAACAAAATACGCCTTTTCCGCGAAATTTAGAACACACATGGTTACCACTTTTTATGTTGACCTGGGGTACCGGGCTCGAAGGGTTGTAAACCCCCCAGCTAGGTAACAAAAGGAAATATTATTCCTTTGTTTGGCTATATCTCAAAATCAATATTTCCGAGTTCCGACTGATTTTGCTTGATCGCATCACAAATGGTCTACATGTGGTTTGAAATATAATAATTCCAGTACAGTACTATTCTGTGTACTTTAAAGATGGGTGACCCGATCGACAGCCTCATCCCCCACTTTTTCCTATAAAAATGGAGATTTTGGCATCAGAACATAGCTCAAATTTTTCTCATAATCCTGTTGAAATTTTAGGGACTAAAATATATTCCGTTGAGATGTTACGACTTTGAACGAAAAAGCGATAGCCTCATCTCCAATTGTGGTATACCACAAATACCATTCTATGGGCAATTGTGAAACACGTTTTTACTTCTAATATCAAAACGGCTAGTGCAATTTACCTCAATACTTGGCATTTTGGATTATTTTGGTACTGGCCTCAATGAGGTACAAAACACAGTATGAAATAAATTTGACCACCTTCCTTTAATACCTATGGTACAAGAGAGTTACATCTGTACATGGATTGATGATTACCTTTACCAGCAAAGTCATGAAAACAATGCATCTTTAAAGGTTATGTCTTAATATCTGCATGGACGGTGTACTATGCAATGCAACTTGCATTGGTCAAATTATATAACATAATCATAGGATGCCGTTTTGAATGAGCAAAATCTTTGGAATTTGACCAAATGGTCATGTTAACATTTACGTAACCCATGCCATGTAGGCTTATGACCTCTGACTCTATATTGGGTGTACAGAACTCATACTTGACAACACAGGGTCAACTTTAAGGCTGTGATATTGAATGGAGGTCATTGTACTGTGGCATTGGGTATGATATAATTTTGGCTCAAGATGAATTCTATTTTATAACACAGGTAGTGTGATATTGCATGTTATTCTAGTTTTGTCTAAAACTTAAGATTTTGATGGCAAAGCCGAGATGAGCCCAAAAATGGCAAAGCATGAGGGTCAGCTGCACACTTATTGATCAACTTGCCTGTTTGCAAGATTGGTGCCTTTGCAATGGTTCACAACTTGCCTGTCAGTATTTCAACTTGCCTAGAAACTCTCAAAATGTTTGTGCCAATATGACCATACAATTTCTGTCAATTGCCTATTGGATGAGATTTTACTAAAGTGAAGGCTCATTTACAAGTAGACTAAAAGCCATGTAACAACTTGCCCCAGTGCAATTACAACTCTTCCATTTCTAGTGGGCAATTACTTTTTGCAGTGGATTATAGGAAGTTGATAAATCATCCTTTGGTCTACCATGGTTTGCACTTCTGTGGTGTCTAAAGTTTGTTCGGCTTATGTAAGGTGGAAATTATTCGGCTTTTGTTACTGCGCGCATCAATGAAGTCCCAACTCACGCTCACGTAAATTCACATAAGCGTGCCTCAGTCGCGCATTACGCAACGCACAACTAGCATAAGCATTGCACCCAACTACGAGCATGCCATTCTATATCAATAGAGGCCGTCAGCGTGACGTCATATGCCGCCATCTTGTGGGTACACGCTGCGATGGTCGTTCGATCTCCATGCGTCAACAGCAAAATCACTGCGCCGATGCGTGAATACAGCTGCGTGGCAAGCTGCGCCCCTGCGCGTAGTGTCTGGCGATGAGCACGCCGTATCATTTGTACCCACAAGATGGCGAAAGGCTGACGGCCTCTATACATGGTTATGAGTCTTATTTTTTCCGCCTTGCATATAAACCAAACAAACTTTAGTGGAGGTTGCCTTTTTTGTTTCTGAAGCAATGACTATATATATTATATATATATCAAAGGGTGTTCTCTATTCTCTGATTTTTCTGCTGTTGATTAGGGAGTCATCATAAAGATACTTCATAATGCAAGACAATGAAACACTTTTATTTTCAATCCAGTTTTTATTTACTTCAACTCAGTAACCACAAAACCCAATGAAATATTATGTTGACTACATGAATTTATTTGCTTCAATTATTTTTTGTGTGTGTCATTTTTATTATTTGTTTTTAATCATTTTGTAATTGATTTTTATTTCTTTTGCCAAAACCGTAATCATACATTTTTGGTGTTACAGTACTTAACATAATTTAAAACACAATGGAATAGTAGCAAACTGCCAATTTTTTTTTTTTTAGCACTAGAATCTGATTGATTCTTCAGAACCATTCATACAGCAATTTATTCATATGAGTTCTAGTATATAGCCAATTACATATTTTTCAGTGCTCATGATTGCTCAGCGTTTAAGGTGCTACTAGACCCCTTGATAAAAAATTGACTATTTTTGCATTTTTCTCAAAAAATAACACACTGGTAACAAAAGTTATGTATATTATAGGGGCAAGGAATCCAGTTACTACACAGGAATTTCAGTGACTCACAACAAGCGGTACGTTATTTATGATAAGAAAGGTATCTCATTGCTTAGAATATTTAATGAACCATTTGTCTTGAATCACTGAAATTTCAGTGAAGTAATTGGATTTCTTGCCCCTATAATATACATCACTTTTGTTACCAGTGTGTGTAGTTATTTTTGAGAAAATGCAAAATTAGTCACAAAATTTATCAGGGGTGTAGTACCACCTTGAGTGATAGGACTCACAATGATCTGTTTCCGGGGTCACTCCCATTGTGGCCTGTACACCATCCGCGATAATCAACTTTTGAAAAGCACCCTAAACAAGGATTTAACCCTTGGCTAAAACGACACCCTAAACAGGGATTTCATTCCTAACATCAAATTTCATACCCTAAATTTCATTTTCCAGATTTAGAAATTGCAATTTTGCTACCCTTTTTCCAATTTTTCATGTTTTTGACACCCTAAACGCGATACGCTGCGGATCGTGCCTACCCACGAAAAACAACCCTTTTACGCGTTTTCATTATCGCGGATGGTGTACAGGCCACAATGGGAGTGACCCCCGGTCTGTTTCCAAGGCATTTAATCTTGTTGTATTAAAAGACGGTGCATTACACACAAGAAGTAACTGCAATAATGACTACTGATATCACTGCCTGTCAAAGCCAAATAGACTATAATTGGTTCTGTACTAGAATTCTTCATCATTTTTGTTTGTTTGTTTATGTCTTGCCTGCACAACTAGATCTACTCTAATACATGTACCAATGTGGTCAGCAAAACCTCTACCTCCTGTAATGCTCGTCTGCACCACTCCAAAATCATATTTTGTTCTCATACTCAGAGCAGCACCGCTTCGAGTTGACTTGAATTCAACTCCTAGCGATGCTGCCGCTTGGGCAAAGTGGTGGAGTGATCGATATATCAAATTGCCGGTGGTCACCGCTAGCATTTCTGGTGCGACTGCGCAGTGAAGCAAAATCATTGTCAAAGCGGCAGAAAAGTATGAAACCAGCATAAGGGAACCAACATCAGCCATTTTTGGCAATTTTAGCCATTAAGCCCCCCCGCCGCATAACTCTGAAAGCCCCTCTGAGCCCCCAAGAGAACAGATCCTGGACATGCCGGTGGTAAACAGTGACATCTGCAGGTTTGCAAAAGTGGTGCCAACAGGTCTCGATTCCCCCGACTGTTCAAAAATTTTCGGCTGGCTTCGCTCGCCCTAATACGTAGGCCCTAAATCCCAAATTACCTGACTGATCCATGATGTTGAAAATCAGGAAAGCAGTTACTACACAGAATTCCTACTAGAAAATGATGGAACAAATATGCTAAACCATAATGTGATTTTAGAAGAGGCTTGTATCCCTGTGTGGTACTTGAAGTCTGAATTACTTGTACAAATGATACTACAGGGATGTAAATCTTCGGGAAATTTCCCGATTTCAGGAAATTTTCCCTGTACAAAGTATAGGGAAATATACATTTTCAGGAAATATTAAAGCAGTTTCAGGAAATTACGTCAGTGCTTGTTTTCATCCCTGATACTAAATCATGCAGTAAATGTGACAATAATTTCAATTTAATACTCCATGTAAAAGACTTGTCTTGTAATTCCGGATTGTAACTTCAAAATATGCATAAGGTTCATAATACCAAATGTTCATACATGCAATTCTGAATGTCATTGACATTTTCAGTATTCTTAACATTCGGAATCAGTGTATTTTGGGAAATTTTATGAACCTTTGAAATTACATGGCATATCCTATAAAACATCCCATTGTAGTGCACATAATGTAAAGAGTTCTTGCAATGTTA
Source organism: Amphiura filiformis (assembly GCF_039555335.1). Classification (NCBI taxonomy): domain Eukaryota; kingdom Metazoa; phylum Echinodermata; class Ophiuroidea; order Amphilepidida; family Amphiuridae; genus Amphiura; species Amphiura filiformis. The sequence goes on along the minus strand of NC_092630.1, from coordinate 61,143,414 downwards.
TTTTTTTGCAAGTGGTATTTTGTATACTTTGTATATTACATGTATGAAATGTATAATGGAATAAAATGAAAGTTTGATACAATTTTTGGTGTGTTTACTTGTTTGACTTAAAGGAGTATTTTGTGATCCTAGCATCCTCTATTTATGTCATTTTTCATTAGATATCCATGAAAAAAACCTATTCCAAAAATTTCAGTTGATTCCGATTTTATGTTCATGAAGTTATGCATGATTATGTGTATTACACTGCTCCATAGACAATGTGTTGTAATTTCGTTCTGGTGCACCAGAACGAAATTCAAATTTCACGATATCTTTGCTAAACGAATTAATCTGCAAGAAATATTTTGTACATAAACATTATGTAGCCAGAGGTTTCCAGTGATATGAAAATCTCAACTTTTTTTGAGAAAAGTGGGGGGATGAGGCTGTGGATCACGAAATGCCCTTTTAATATAGCATGCGTTATTTAGGTATGGTACAATTTGGGCGGGCATTCACTGGTGCAAGGAGATGTGCATCAATTTTCCAGTTTAAATTGTGTTGTCTGCATGGCCAATACATTTGGGTTACTTTGGTTTTAATTGTTTTAGGGGCTATCATTTTTTTGGGAAGGGGTCCCAAATTTACAAAAAGTTGGCGCAGCGTCAATAAAATTGCGACCCCTCTATGTCGGCAACTAAAATTTTATGACCCCCTACCCACCGATACACCTTTACCCAAAACAGGTTAAACTTGTATTGAAATTGGTTTTTTTGAATAAAATAAAACTATCTGTGGTCATCTTGTGACTCACAACATTTTGGTATCATCAAAAATATGAAGAAAAATAATGAAAAAACAAGGTCATTCGGTGAGAGATTACGGTAGTTTGTTCGAAATTCTTGAGCCGGGTCTTTTAGTGACACAACAAAAAAGGGGGTCATTAGGTGAGAGAGAATTGAAAAAATGGGGGTGAATGTGACCGCACATCCCCGTCACCTTAGTGCCCTCCTGGGTCAGGCCTTGGCCCGATATTTTTATCAGCTCATTGGCTTCGCCTGTGGCAAAATAAACTTGCCCAGTGAAACACCCCCTTTTTTGGTAAGATAGTCTCACGGAAAGACCCCCTGCTGTCCACACATGCCCGTCATTTCTAAAGTCGAGCACCCCCCCTTTCATGCATAGCTCCCGCGCAGTACTTCTTTCTTTTTAAAGGGATTCCTTTTTTGCGTAGCAGTCAGACGTAGCTCATACCCAGAGATCCAACCGTGCGTTTCTGCATAATCATTGTAGCGTGTATTGAACTTCGCCTGTGAGATGGTTTTATCATAGACCCACGGAATTGTGGGAAATGTTTGCCGTCGCGATGATCGAGAAGTTCATGATGGGCGAAAGAGCTGTACAATAACACACAGAGAATTGTTGAATATTTTGAGTGAAAATGGATCCAAGACTACAATTAATTGGTACGTATTTATTACAAAGGTATTTCCCAACGACGATCTTTCATATTTAAGACCTAGGTAATGGTTTTGGGGGAGAAATCACTCGTGTAAGTTGCACTCAATGAGCGTTTGTCAAGTTCGTGATTCACGCCGAGAATTCCCATCAAAACAGAAGTAAACATTGCACATATGAATGAACCAAGGCCCTAAGTTTGGCTTTAGTCGTTGTGTAGCTACATCAAGATAATCTTTTACTTCAGTTACACATGTGTTTTATATTTCAGGGCCCTTAAAACGTTAAGATGATTGGATTTTGGCGAAATTCTGACCGCTTATAACCGGGACATTCTCAAATGATGACTCACATTTCTTATTTTATTTACACACAGTTGCTAGGACTATTTTAGTAGAAAATTGTCTGTTTCTTTCCCATTTGATTAGCAAATTTTCACAACTATACCTTGGTCCAAATTTTCCTTTAGTTTTCAGTGTGTAATAGGTAAGGATATAAACAATATTTACAATATGATCAAATGAAATAGAATTTAGAAACATGAAAACCGGAGGCTGAGCAAGTTATTTGCATTTCAACTACATATTTTTTAGCCAAACTGGAACTAGCTCGTTCACGTAGCGGTTTCGTTGTCCCACTGGCCTACTTACCTAGCGTAGATTGCCTGGCGATCGGAGTGTTATCGTCAGAGCACCTCGGACTAAACTGGAACATGCGCGTTGCGTCCATGTAGCGTACTAAGCATGTACGGCTTGTATGCAATGTAAGGTGTGTGTATGCTTTCTTCTGTACCTCGATATATTTGTGTGTGTTTCTGTCTGGTTTATCACGGAGTGTTTGGCCAAGAAATACTTAATTTTACTTATAGCATGCACAAGATGGTATATTTTGCATTTCCTTTTACAAATTAAGTGTACTGCTGATAAACTGTCCAGCACATATTATTTTCATAATATGCATACGCTTGTCATCGCCCCGCAGTATACACTATGGTTATTAATGCATAATGGACCTTGCAACAGATAGACTTGTTGGCTTCCAAAGTAGTATTGGCAGTCTTTTTTTAAAATTTTTTTTCTAATTTCTAATTATTTTTGTAATTGCTTGTTTTATTTTTTACAGAATACACAAACATGTTAGCCAACAATCAAAGGATTAAAAATGGATTTGAGTGAAACCGTATACTGGCAGTATTATGAAATAAATCTTCAGTGAAATCTAGGAAATACAAATATCAACACGCCCACAGCAAAATATATATCAAAACTTACTTCTGAAAACCAAAGAACAAATGTAGCATGTAGGCCTGCACTGTGTTTTGTTTGTTTTCCTGATGCGCTGTGGAAGTCATGCATTTAACCATGGAAAAGGATATATTTTGTACTTTTCACTTGATTATTTTGAGCTGGAATAACAAGAGAACTTACTCTCCATAGGAACAAAATTTTCCAAGTCTGGAAATACAGACAACATGGATCGCTACCAACAATTAAAACAGTTGGGAGACGGAACATATGGGAGTGTATTACTTGGGAAAGTAAAAGGGACAGGGGAAATGGTTGCTATTAAAAAGTAAGTATTCTTGTCAGAACTTAACCTAGTTCTCTTTTAAATGTTATCATATTGTTAGATTATTCTTTGTTTAACATTTTGTTGAGTTGTCAGAGTTGATGAAATAACCTGTTACCTTTTCATTCAAGATGTGCTTGTTTTCAAGTTACCGTATTCGATCAAATGAACATGTAGGCCTACCTAGGACCCTTCCTTCCTTCCCTTCCTTCCATTTATAAGTGCTGACCTCAATGATTGAGTACATGTATCAATGCACAGTCTTTACGTGCACAGTTTACTATATGCACAATCCTGGAACCTACATGTGTAGGATTGATTGCACTCCAGATATCAGATCCTTCTCTCTTCAAATAGCTCTGACACTTAACGTGCACAGGGTTTGACTCTACCTGTACATGGGACCAAGGGCTTTACGTGACTTTCGAACCACAAGACGTCGCGCACACACACGCACACCCCCCCCCCCCACCTATCTGCATGTGTTAAGCAGTGTGGGGGTGAGAAGAAATTGAACACAATTGTAGGATTTCCGACCTCAATTGTAGGATTTCCGACCTTGTTCTCACCTAAGGCAAGCCCAAGGCTCAAACCCTCGCCAATCATATTCTCCCGGCCGACAGCGCAACACCTTAACCACTTGGCCATCTCACTCGCGCTTGGCCATCTTTTTCTTATTAGAGCCCCCTATGGAACTGTTCAAGTGACAACTTTCTGAGTGCCCCCTTTTGAATGCTTCAAAGTTCAAGTTCAGATTATTTTTAATGTTTATGTAAATTATTTGGTTTTTTTTGCTTGTTTTTGTTTGTTTGCTTGTTTCTTTTTCACACTTCAGCACAAACTATTCTTTAACTTAGCTTTGCCTGCATTATAGGTTCACAGAATGAGTTATACCATAATTTTTAATCTGTTCATTTTGATACACTAGCGGTCACCCGTCTTTCGCGGTTCGTAAATAAATGCAATTTTACAAATGCATCACCACCATCCGAGTTTTTATTGCGAACAATTTTACCACTCCTTAACTTATTACCGATTGATCAGTCGTTTCATTTAATTCATTTGAATCAATGTGTTGTCCCCTATCCTCCCGTTCTTTCCATTGTTCCCTCTTCAGCTCACATACCTCTTCTCGCTCTTATCCGCTCTGCCTTTTATCTACACAGGTCCCTAGTATCATGGTTTAGTATTTTTTCCTAGTCAACTGCTAAAAATTTGTGAATGTGAAACATAAAATGTACAATTTTTAAGTCAGTTAGGTCCTAGGCCTATGCTCAAAAAATTTATAACGGCTATTAATTTGAATTTTTGCCATGTTCGCAAATGTTGATGGTCACCTTGCATCGCGGATTGTTAAATAATATCTCCACATGGCACCCATGAACTCTCCTCACTCATTTTGATTTTCCCGTGTTTATTATTCCCACCTGTGAATGTGAAACATAAAATGTAAAATTTTTAGTCAGTTAGGTCCTAGGCCTATGCTCAAAAAATTTATAACGGCTATTAATTTGAATTTTTGCCATGTTCGCAAATGTTGATGGTCACCCTTGCATCGCGGATTGTTAAATAATATCTCCACATGGCACCCATGCACTCTCCTCACTCATTTTGATTTTCCCGTGTTTATTATTCCCACCTGCTTTAGAGGAAGCGTGTTGATACGCGATGGCGCAAGGTGACGCGAACTATATGATGCGCGGTTATTTTGTTTGACGCGAACTATATGATGCGCGTTTTTTGTTTGACAATATGTGAATATGCAGCGTAACTCGGTAAATGATTAGGTTTGCAAAAATGCAATTTGCAGTTGCATCACCACTGTTCGAGTTTTTATCACGAAAAGTTTTGCAACTCGGTAATTTGTTATAGATATTCAGGTAAATTTTATTGTTTTCACACTGCACTACATTTTGCACTTTTTGAGTAAAATTCCAAATGAATATACATGTAATATTACATAGTTGCCACATGTTTGTAATATTCATGCATTCTTAGTGATTAATATACATGTATATTGCCGATACATATTTACATTTTGTCTTGTTTTTTTCTTGGGGTAACTTAATTGATACAATTTGCTCTTTCTTTAATATGGAGAAACCTCCTGTTTACGAAGCGCATTTTTGTGCAGCAGTACATGTACACTGTTAAATACAATTATTGAACAAATTAATTGCCAAATACCCACTATTATTTCAGCCAACACTAACTCATGTTTTGCACAATATGATTATGAACATTAATAGTAATAATAATAGAGAATGCACTATAATATAAAGTATATAAGGTTTTACTTATAATGTCTGTGTAATATGTCACTATTGTTTATCTTAAAATGCGCCTGGCCTGTACATTGTTTTGCCCACCTGATTACAGACTACAGTATAAACATAATCGCTCATTATCTTTTTTTTTTTTCTTCAAAATACAGAATGAAAAAGAAATTTTATAGCTGGGAAGAATGTATGAATTTACGAGAAGTAAAGGTGAGCATACATAAAATAATAAAAAAGTTCAATTCCGTCCATGCTATCTTTCCTGCAAGAAAATAATATTGCATACAATGTAGATTGATGTTTCGATATATATGCCATGGTTCATAAATTTTTGACATTACATGATTTGAATTTTAAAAATGTAAGCACAAGACAGTAAGCTTTAAAATGATACCAAAATTATATGAATAGCATCAATACTTTTCAAGATATGAATAATTTTGTAAATGATACCTTGATATATTTGTCAAATTGCTTTTCTGAGTAATGGGCCAATTAGTTTCCTGCTTTAGGATTGGATAGGGATTATCATAATTAAACTGTTAATTTTTGATTAATAAACCTCTTTTTAATAAGTGCTTTCAAGGATTTGAAAGTCCAAGTAGTCTCACAGTAAAATACCATGAAATTCAGAATTCGGAAATTTGATTTTTTATTTTATGGGAATGTCATCTAAGCCTATAACTCAAAAAATGTGTCTGACGACTTGTTCTGGGTTTTGTTGGAGTTGGTCACATATATGGTTTATAAAAACACCTACATTTATAAAATATACATGTACTGTGTTTGCCATGCATGTGTTTGTACACAAACTGTTTTCCACATACATTATCATGATTATTTATATACATTGTATATTTCATACCTTTGCTTTCTTTTTCATATTCTTACAGTCCTTGAAGAAGTTGAATCATGCCAACATAGTGAAGTTAAAAGAAGTTATAATGAGAGAATGATTACTTGTATTTTATATTTGAATATATGAAGGAGAATCTTTACCAGATGATGAAAGATAGGTAAGTTGAACAAGTTACCCAGGTCTGTAGCCAGGATTTTTTGTGGGGGTGCTGCTTTTGAAAAATTGGCTTTTATTCCAGGGGGGAGGGGGGCAATTTTGTGAAAAGTGGACTTCTCCAAATTTGGACCTTTTTTGACCAAAAAAGTTATAAAAATCTAATTGAATACCTGAGTGGAAGAAGGGCCCAACTCCATTTTTTTACAAAAATGAGTTAGACCCAGCATTTTATTCCCAGCAGACTGTTCTTCCTTGTGTGTGAAAGTTGAGCCAAAATCCACTCTCTAAATAGTCTTTCACGTACACTTAATCATGGTTTTCATGGAAGAATTATTAGTGGAAGAAGGGCCCAACTCCAGCTCGTATTAAGACCAGTTACCGTACCGTTGCCATGGAAACATCATATATTATTTCGAATGCATACTGTATGTTCAGGTATCAAAGGTCCCCTGAAGATGAAAACAATCTGTCTATAAAACTTTTCCAAATATTAAGTTTTTTCTTAATATCTCAAAAACTGTTTTAATGGAGTTGGGCCCTTCTTCCACTCAGGTATTCAATTGTTTGGCTCACTAGGATGGCAATTTTTTAATTTTTGGACTTTTTTTATACTTTTGCAAATTTAGGGGGCGTTGGCAAAAACAGTGTTCAGATTCTTTTGTTTTACATTGTTTTCAGCCAGTGATAAATTGCTCATAACTTGGTAACCAGATGTCCGATTTTGATGGGGTTTGCATCAAAATGTAGCATTCATAAACTGCCAGAAAATGATGTAAAAAACTTCTATTTGAAAATTGCCGACATGTGACTCATTCCCCTTGATCATGTCACAAATGTAGGCACAGATGTAGGTAAAGTTTGATGGCCTAAAAAATTAACAATTCTAAAGCCCACAGAAGTGCAAACCTGCATGTGGCATCACTGTTGTAAATTATACACATACATTTGTACACACAAAGCTCATTCTGTACATGCATGCATACCATCAGCTGCATATAAAAATAATCATCATGTTTCGTTGATAATGAAAAGACTTGAGAATTCAATTGTAGACAATGTAAATTGATTATTGGTTGTCATAGTAACAGAAGAATTAATCTAATCATCTACAATGTAGATATATATGAAAATTGATATTAAGAATTCATGTATTAGAAAAAGAGTTCTGGTAATTATTAAAAAAATGTTAGTGACAGCTGATACTATACATTGTAGCTAAACAAAACTGTAAAAACAAAGGAGTACTTGTGAGGGAACAGTTTTGTTGGGTATACAATTATCAAATCTGATGAAGAAGTGTTGTAATTTTCATGCAATGGGAAAACAGTACCTGACAGTTTAAAAAGAAGCTACATTAAAATTGATCTTACAATACATTTAAAATGTGGTTACAATGCATTTATGAAATAGTTGGACTAATAATATATACATGTAGGCCTACATCAAGCAATAATTAATGTCATTATAAGTGAACCAATTTGTCATGTGTGGATTTAGCAGAACCCTGACAGCAGCATCAGAAATGGTTTATACATTGTATAGTCAGCTTGAAAGCAGTCATTGACCCTGTCATCTCGTATCCCGGAACTACCGGTCCAGTGCAAGGGGACAATGTTCCCGGATGTCCGAGCGAGAGAATGGCAGTTCCCATACGTGCATCAAATTTGTGATTCACTGCACCTTATTTTCAGGCTGTGCAGCATGTAAATTTGGCTGGTCCAAGTTTACAGTGGGCTGATTTTGTATACAGGTGTTGTCAACTGTGAAGGAGAAATATCATCAAATTTTATTCTAAAAATTGTATAAAATTGTTATAAATATGGAACATTTCAGGCATCTATTTGAATTAAAATAGAAAGCTATATGAACAGTGTTGAAATTTTGTTTCTGATTTTTTTAAAAACTTTTTTACCAATAAAGGTGAATGATATGCTTTCAGTATCTTTTGTTTTAAGATTACAAATGTATTTACATGCATCATCCACTAAAACATTTCATGAGGATATTGTCTGCGACACATTTTTGTGTAAATCTTCACACCTACTCTCTATCATCTGCGCCACTGACTTCATTAGCTCCGGTGGCAGAGACATTGCTCTGTTAATTTCGCATAATTTTATCAAAAGCGAAAGTACGATAACTTAATTAAAAAAGAAGATTTTGTCGGATTAGATAAGATTGTGTCACAAGTGGCTTATTACGGTAGATCTATGCATAGTTTCATGCTTGTGCATCAGTAACTATATGCGAGATATTACCAACAAATATGTATCCATGAATACAAGAGGCGCCTTGCATTAATTTGATAAGCGTGAATACACACATTTTTAATACTTCAATATACAGTATCTACATACATGTACACATAACCAGTATGTGATGCGATCAAGCAAAATCAGTCACAATTTTCAATTTTCCTTGTCCTCTTTTTATAATGAAACTTACATTTGTAATTTACTAAAAGTGATACTAGGCCTGTTCTTTTTCAAATAACAATATAATGCATAAAATTCATCAAAATTGGAATTACTGTTCCTTCTAAAGAAAGATGTATATACGGCTGAGACTAATATACCTGAAGGTATTATTAGTCTCAGTATACGGTATGATTAAGTTGCTGAAAACAATCAAATACAAAAGAATTTGACCTCTTCATGTGGTCAATTTTAAATTGATTTTTGTGAACAAAGAGTTCATTTTGCTTCAGTGCTTTGTCGCATATGATCTCAAAAGTATTGATAAACAGAATTATTATAGTAAGAAATCAATTTGATTTTCATGAGTATTTAATTAGCAAAGTCCAGTGTAGGGTACGGCAAGACAAGACTTACATGTAAGCTTATTTTATTGATTGACTTATATAGACAAAGGTAGATTGACTTTAATACTACTCCAAGTGCAATATTCTAATGACGTACTTGGGCTTATTAGAATTATCATTGTAATAGACTGTAGAAGGAGTATTGTCAATAAAAATTGAAAAATGATTGCTTAGGTTCTACACTATCCTCATTCCTGTAATTTGAAATACCAGAGTAACCAATCATATTAAATGATTTTTAATCTATCAAACTTTGCCCACATGTACAGTCAGCCAGCAGGTCGTGCAGCGAGCGCCTAGTTTCTAACTTCCACTAATTCGTGCACACAGCGTGACCTCGGTAGCTCAATGCAGTTTGCGTGGTCGAAACCCCAAATTGGAGTTCAAATTTCTCCTTAAAATATCATAAATAATTTGCTTTTCTGCAAAATATTATATCTATATACTATATATTAATGTTTGATGATAAAATTATGGCTTAAAACATATTTTGGAAGGTCAAACTTACCTCGGAAAAAAATCATGATTCGCCTCAAATTTCAGTCAAGAAATGTGGTTATTTTTCACATAATATCGGATCATGATCCAGAAAAAACACAATATTTCCAAAGTTTGATCTGTTTTCCACGTAATACAAGTATTCAATTTACATGAACTATTTCCGCCCGGATAATAACACGAAAAATATCTCAACTGTCGACATCAAAATTATTTTCATCCATGACAGAATCTAACACGAGGAGAATTGTTTATCAGGTCACGACAGAGGTCAAATTTGCGTTTACGTCATGCAAATAACCGATTGTGATTGGTCGATTGACATACAAGATCATGAATATTCAAAATTACGATAGGTAAATAAACCGGAAATAAACAATGAAGTAAACAAGCTATGTTTACCATTTTACGTGCAGCTGAAGTAATTAAAAGGAAATGTTGAAGTGTATGCATGAAAAAAATGTAACCAGGTGGAAGTGGGGAACATTACGCTAGTTCTCCTTTATTTACTTGAAGCATGAAGCTTTGCACTGCAGAACTACGGCGATCGCGATCATTTTATTATGATCGGGGGTCAAAACAGTAAGGTACCGTTCACAAAGACTCGTTGGTTGGGGGGGGGGTGTAAAAAATTTCATCACGAAAAATTTTCGGGGCCCCCTTTTCAGATCTTAATAATTTCAGGCCCTCCCTCATTTTTAAAATGAAAATTATAGGTCAACCCCATACATAAATAAACTCAATTTTCCTGGGAAAATTTATGGTCATAATGTTCAGCCGCCCCGAGGGTCAAAACTTTTAAGCCCCCCCATTTTGTATGAGCACCCCCAGGCCTAACAAGTGTTTGTGAACGGTCCCTAAGCTTAAATTGATTGAATGGATGTCACACTGCCAGGCAAGATACCACACTCTTTTCTAGAAAGATCTGGGGAAATGGAATATGTTATATGTAGGCCCTATTTCTTGCACTCTTGCATCTTCAGCCCAAACTTTCTTGTTTAAGCAGGCTTCAATGGTAAATCAATGATGCAACATCACACTATCATACATTAAAGTTGCGGAATAAAGCAAGATATTATTGGTCCAGCTTCGGTAAACACACTCAGGCTTCCGGGCTCAGGCTAAGCTGCATACGGTTACCACACCTGTGGGGTAAATAGCCATATAACGACTACAAAACACTCCATTTTGAAAATTATTTTTATTAAAAAGAAAGCATTTCACTTTTTTTAATTTCTGAAACAGTTGTTTTATTTCTTTTTAACTTCTAGCGGTACAAACTGAATAATCAAATTACTATGGTATTTACATTTTGGAAGAGATTTATACAAATGCAATGCATTGGCAGATCATAGTCCTTCGAGAATGACCTCAGCTATGGGGGGGGGGGGCTCGGCGAAGCCGAGCATGTTCGGCAAAGCCGAACAACAAGGCCGAAGGCCAAGTCGCCTCGCTATTAATAGATTTTAACCTAAGCCGATAGTCATTCTTGAAGGACTAGCAGATCAATGAATTCAGGAAAAAACATCTGGGGATTACTGGGCTTGATAAAACAATATTTTTCAAAAGCTGATCCTGGATAGGAAAATTGCTAATTTCATGTTCATTGTGGACATTTTCGCATCGGTACCCAACACAAGGGCATACAGCGCAGCTGCAACATTTTCAGAACCGACTAATCGTGTTTGTGCAATAACAACTTTTCACGTCTGCGTTCTACGCTGTATACCCCATGTGGGAAAGTTCTACGATGAACAGGAATTAACTCATTTTCATATAGATAGTTTATATATGAAGGTGAAGCCGAGTCAAATGAACAATCCAAATCTGATGTTCAACTATACAATGCAATAATATTTTCTTGCCGTTTTAAATATAACTGTGAGGCAACCAAAAAAAGGTTGTTTTACGAGTGCATAGACTTTTAAATTAGTGTCGGTCAGTAAGGACAATTTTTTGCAAACATATTTTGAAAATTTCAGTCAAAATCAATAAATTTAGGCAAAAATAAATAAGGCTGATTTTACACAATAATTTAGCACAATTAAAAAAAGAAAATGATTTGTGATTTCAAGCTCAGTACCTGATATTTTAAATTCTGATTGGCGATGAAGTATTTCCATTGTATTCCATAACCATAATTAATAAATCAAGATCATCGTATTTATAAACTAAATATTTATTGTTCGGATTTGTTCCATTCTACGTTCCAAGCCTCTGATTTCTTTCTGCAGTACGGTGCAGGTCCAGGAATAAAATTCACAATTCCAACCACAAGACGACGCACGTCCTTTGACGTCATTTCTCATCAAATACCGTCTCAGTCAGAGATTTGCTTCCATAATTTACAATTCAACAGTCCCCTTAAAAATAATGACAGTCTACAGTCATGACAGTGTTTTAGAGATATTTAAATATGAATTGTAGTTCCTCATCAACCACTGAAGTTCCATGTTTGTCTCTGTTGTTTTCCTCTTTGTTGTGCGGTTTTTCGTGCCTCCCGTCACGCGTCACAGATCCTGGAATTGTAAATAATATAAAAGATAGAACAAATAAATTAATAATTAATTAATTATTTAACAAGATAAAATAATTATAAACTTCAAACAATAACGATTTAAATTAAATTTGCAAGCCATATTATTAATGTAAAATGCTCCACATTGCTAGCTCCAGAATATTATAATCATTGATTGATTTCGAGTCCATTTCAAAATCGACCCCAATTGCAAATCGTGTTTTTGCAAACTGAACCAAACCACGATGTAATGAATTTGGTATCACACTAAAGCTTACATCCTTCGCTACGTGACTAATTCACTCGTTTTTTCACATCAATTCGCCCGGATAATAACACGGTTTGAAGATTCCAAATTTCAACACCCCAAATTTTCATCGGAACAACTTTTCATCATCAAACAAGAACAAAAACATGTCGAATTTGGTATCATTCTACGGCAAATTTTGTAAACAAAACTACTCACCGTCCATGTTGACTCTGCTTTTGCACTAGGGGTCACAAATCGCCTCAAAAGTTCAGACATAGTCTTTTGGTCCAGTCGCAAAGCGACTGATTATAGCGAACTCGCTGTTAGAAAATCGGTGACCTCGACTGTGTGTGTGTGACCTGCTGGCTGACTGTGTAGAAGAGATATTACCCTTTCAAACTAAAGGCTTTTGTTGAGAACTTTTAACTGAGCGTTTTGCATTATTCAAAAAAGAAAAAGAAAGAGGTACCGTACAAGTTGTTTTGTGTAACAAAATTTACAGGAAAGTAATGTCACATTATTTTTATCATCGGTTTGAGAAAAAATAATAACAGGGTATGAAAAGGGGCATATCGTATCATATTTTGTGTTACACTACAGAATTACTGTATTTCAGTTGTTTACTGCCATTATGTATATTGTGTACTGTAAACAATTTTAATTTGGTGAATTGGCAAGAAATCATCTTATTTTATGGCAATTTAAATTCACAAATTTTCATCCTCTTGGTATGTAAAACCGTTATAAATTATTTAGCGGCAATTTAATTTATCGATTGAAGTAGTTAGCAAAATTAAATTGTTTTACAGCTTCGTATGGTCAGAATCAAGTTGTCACATATTATCCACATACACTCACTAATTTGTACATGTATTATACACACAACACTACACACACTTACACCATTTAAAGCTTGCCCTGCAACTATAACCATGATAACTGTCTATCTATCCTACCTGTTCGGAAATGTCAACTGCTTAAATTACTGCTCGGTGCATTAATTGAACAAAGTGAAGTGGGAAAATCAAAGTAAGAGGCTGCTAGATTTATGTCAAGTTGTCTGCTAGATGTACAAGTAATGTAAAAAGGTCTTGGCTTGGCTTATGTTGAATATTGCAAGTTTTTGTTTCCATTGGAAAGAATCATCTCATCTGAAAAGTAAAATTAAGTAAAGTGTTTTGTAAAAATGAATACCCAATCAAAAATGGCAAGCTTAAAAAAGGCAAAGAAAAAAATCCTAAATAACAAGATAAATTGCTTATAATTTGGTTCAGCTCCAAGTTCGATAGTGACGTATATGCGTATTTAGCTCTTCGCAGTATCGAATCGTGCACGTAAGTTAAACGCACACGCGTTCAGGGGCGGTTTGTCGGCACGCTTGCGGCGCAACCGCAAAAAAGCATTGACAGCAGAACCGAACTTGAGGTGAACCAAATTATAAGGGCTGTGAAATAATTATTGGCCTCAATAGTGCCTAAGAACTTTTCAATTTGCAAAGGATTCTGTGACACTTATGTTCCCTTGTCCAATTATTTTGAAAATGAGTGTTCCAGAAAATGTGTTTGAGACCTGATTTCATTAATTCTCTACATGTATGCTCAGAAAGACAGTAGAGAACAGGATAAGCTTGTCTTCTAATTACATGTGTATACTTATGCAAGTTGAGCTATGCTATAAAAGCAGCAGTTGAAATTACATACGGCCAGACAGATGATGATACTAACTAGTATATCTATATAATTGATTATAATTATATGATCTGAGCATGTATTACATGTAGTACTACCTCCGCCATGGTATGAGACATTGAAAGTACAGTCATGTAGACATTGATTTTGCCTGATGAGTGTTGTATGGAGGACTAAAGGGTAATTAAATATGATCACTATTCACTATGCATGTGTCCTAGCTCTGATCTAGGGCTGCATGGATGTAACAAACCAACCCTGGCAAACTGAAGTGGCTGCTTTGCATCCTTGTGCCTTGCGCTATTCGAGGGCATTGGTTTAGAGGAACTGAGCCAAATATCCCAAAATTAGTAACCACATTGTTAGTTGAGAGTATAATTGTGGTAAAATCAACAAATGAACCTGTCCAGAATGTTATGAACAAAATAATGATAACTATTACTAGTGCAGGGTGTTAGTTAGCCACCCATCCACCTGTCATTTTGGATGGGCAGTTTGCTCCTGGGACAGGCAAAATTAGTGCCTGTGACCTATGCTAAATTCTAAAAATAATGCTTGAATAAGTTCTGTGAACTCACAACAAGACCAGACTAATAAATTAAAAACACAGCAAATCTATTTGAATTTACTTAACCACCCAGAAGGTGCAGAGGTTTGGGTTATGCGGGGGGTTATGTTTTCAGGATCAAATTTTGGACGGGCAGCTTTGGTGAAAATGACAGGCACTTGTCAAATCCAAGCTAAGACCCTGAATATAGTGCTATATTCATTTATTCCTTCTCTGATGCCCATCAACAAAGACACCAATGGAAGTAGGAGTCTGCAGTAAGAGGCCGGTCGAGTGCAGATCCACACTTTTCAATCAAACCTAACCCTAACCTCATCGTGACATCATCCAAGCAGCAAAGTTCATTTCCCATTGAAAAAGCATTATCCGATGGATCTGCAGTTGACCATTCTGGTAACCGCAATTTTAATGAACTAACTGATACTGATAGTGTTTCCAGTAACTTGTCATATTGTTTTATTTCTTAAAAATTGCACAGTTGATCTTCCTGGGAGGCAATACAGAAATGACTTTTGTTGCTATAATTAATTATCTATACTGTGGTTTGCCTCAAGTTCGGTAGTGACGTAGGTGTGTATTTCGATGCGATATGCACGCATAAAGTTAAATGCGCAGATCATACATGCACCCGTACAAGAGTAGTTTGTCCGTACGCTTGCGGCGCAACCGCGAAAAGGCATTGACTTCACTACCGAACTTGAGGGAAACCACAATGAGCACTGCATGTATTGATTTATGTACTGAATACTGATGATCAAAGTGCACTATTTTCTTGTTCATTTCAGAGATAAGCTCTTCCCAGAATCTACCATCCGTAATGTTATGTACCAAATACTACAAGGAACTGCATTCATTCACAAACACGGTAAGATATATTGGGATTCTTAAAAATGTCATCATGACTTCCCGGGAATGACAAAAAAGAAGGAATCCTTATGTATTTGACTATTCTATTTGAAATCCTCCCTCCCCCATGGAAGATGTTAGAAATATCTTCCACACAGAGGGTGTACAAATTTCAATTGAATGAACACATACAATTTGATACATAAGACAGCTCCATTTAAATAGCATACACCTAGGCATATTCGATATACCGAATGTTTTTCCTAACCTTATAACCCTCTAACCCACCCCAACCTTTCGACTACCACTTCTACCAAACCTTACTATAACTATACAAACCCACCCAAGCCCAACTAACCTAACACCCTTGCCCTAATCCCCAAAAGGGAATTACGAGTGAAATTGATTTCACCTAAAAATCGGACCTATATATATATTTTTTCAAATTTTATTTTGTTTAAATGTTTTTCCTAACCTTATAGCCATCTAACCCACCCAAACCTTACAACATGTATAACTATACAAACCCACTCAAGCCCAACTAACCTTTAACCTTACCCAAAACCCTTGCCCTTAACCCCTTATTAGGGGAGAAATTGATTTCACCTTGAAAATCGGTTTTACAAAGACGGTTTATCGGTTTTCGATTATGCCTACATACACCCTCTGATAATGATTAAGCCTGAATCTTCCATAAAGGGGGGGGGTGAGTTTCAAATAGAGTTGGATAATACGCTACTTCCATTTGATATTAACCCTAACCCTACCCATGGTTTTTTTGCTATCGGAAGGGAAAGAAGAAACGAAAAAGGAGAGAAGATGAGGAGAAAAGTCACTTGGCACCCCCGGGATTCGAGCCTGGGACCCCTCGCATGCCACACAAAAGATCCCCAGCATGTAGCCACACAGGTGACGTTGGCCCGGCCAACGATTCCCTGGGTATATATGACTTGGGCTGATTACGTCATCAAGTCACATGGAATGCATGCACGCAGAGTGGTTTTAATAGTGAGCTTTAGTGAGACCTAGTTGGGTTAGGGTTAATACTCCTCCATTGGAAGATATTTCCAAAATCTTCCACAGGGAGGTGTTGACTTTTAAACAGACTAGCCATTAAGCATCAAAACTGTCTGCAGCTAAATACAAATCGTAATGCATGGAAGGGTTTGGTTTCAAAGGTCAAAATGAACAGTGGGGAAAACAAACAGGTTAAACAAACTACTGAAAGAAATATATTTTGTATTTCTGTGGCAAATTATACATTTGTTCTGAGAATAAAGTTGATTATCAATGCAGACTGTCAAGTTTATGATTGAATTTGATATTGACAAGAAGAAAATGAGCATTAACACTTTACTTGCTTCCTTTGCAACTGTTACATACATAGATATTCCAAGAAATTATACTTTTAAATTTTAGATATGATGCATGGTATTAAATTATAATATTAAATTTTAGACATAATGCATGCTCTGAAGATGGCACTCGCTAGAGTTTCGAAAGCTCAGCCCTCTCAAAAGGACTTCTCTAGGGAAAGATCAAATCTTACTCATGTTTACCGACCTAGAGTACCAAGTAATTTCAAATCGTAATGCATGGTATGGTTACCAAACAAATTAAAGTGAAGATGTTCATGCCAATTTGTTATTATTTCAAAATCATATTGCATGTTTTCTCCCGACAAGTGGCCCAGTTTTATTCACCCCATCACATCACACATACGTACCTGGAGATGTAAAGTAGGACATGTGATAACTACCAGTAACCCCTCAGCTTGTTTCCTAGCGATAGTTGCTAGGTAATGTGTTTATTAATATTTGAGTAGTGACCAGTCATGTGGAGTCAATGGGAGATTAATTACATTGTGATCAACACCTAATTAACGTTCATTGATGTATTGGATGGATTTGTCAGTTTGTTGATGTCGTTAATGAAAGTCAGTCATTTTGAACAATTTGATGTTGTTAATGAACAAATTTTATATGCTAAGAATGTTGGTACAATGTATATTTATTTTGTAGCATAATTTAAGCAAACAAATGCATTCAGTATTTAGCTCTGAAAACAATTGGACATAAATTTGTAAATACAGTACTCAAATATATGAAATATATTTTTTACCCTGTCAGTACCGTAGCAAGTAGATCCTACTGGCACTGGGGATGGAGCCAGGGACCTCATGAACCAAGGAGAATGCACCATAACTTCATTCTGGGGTGATTTGGTTGGTGGTGCCCTAGCTGTGCATCGCCCACCCTGCTGAAGGGAGACACTCGGGCAGTAGTATATTGTATGATGTTTTTTAAGGGTTGAATATACCATTACCATTTTCTTCCTTTTTGCCAATATTTTTCATATGAAAAAAAACCTAATGACAATTTTAATGACATATACTTCATTACTAAGCCTTTCCTAACAAAAATCAAATATTTTTACTCCGTTGCCAATGGCTGATATCGTCTTTAAGGGATTGCTAGCATATTGTTCACAGACTAGTAAAGTGTTGATTATATTAGTGAATATAAATAATAAACTCTTATTCAATCCAAGATATGCAAGACATGTAAAAGGCAAGCACACACCTGTGATAATAGGTGATAAATTGTGTGTCAAGGGCATGCAGCCATAATTAGATTGGTATGTCTGCGCTACTGACAGTCTGTGCACAGATTTCAATTTGTTAAAGTTAAATACAAGGTTGTATTCATACATGCATATTAAATAAAAACAAACCCTTGGGACCTTCTTGAATTTTAAGTGTTAAATTTTAAGCTGTGAGCAAGATGGAATGGGCACATCTTAATAGTGTGCATTTATTGAAACTCAATATTGACATGGTCCATATCAGGGTTCGCGCCAGATCGCGTCTTCGCGTCCATGACGCTTTTTTTGAGCGCCGGACGCATTAATTTTGAAAATATCAAACCTTCTGCGTCCGACCGGACGCAATAAATTTCAATGTCAGTCTTCAGAATGCAAGAAAGATCCCTGAAATTCGCCAATTGATCATCAAACTAAATACAGTATTCTCCGTTATATGCAAATTATATTATGCAAATTACGTGAGTTCGTGGATCTCATACTCCAAAATTAATGCCAGACAACTATGACGTCATAGAAGTAGCAATGTTTATATGGGTGTATAGTTCAGTGGTGAGACGAAAATATCGTGTATCCTGTCCTGCGTGACAATCTTCCAAAATTATACAAGATTTTCAGGATTTCATAGATTCCTCACATTATTTTAATGCTTCAGCTAGTAAATTTGTGAGTTTCCTCTACTCAAAAATGTAGAACTTCTCTTGATTACTGAAGGAAAATTTGTGTTAGAAAGGACACATGAATAATCAGCTTAAAGTTAGGGTGCGAATTTTGAACCACATTCGCCTGCAACACTGCAATTGCATAACGTTGCCTCTACCGGCGCGAGATAGTAAAGTTTGACTGTTTCACATCATCTAGTAAATTCAGTCCTTCCAAATGACAAAATTACCCAGTAATAAGCTTAACAAATGTTACAATTTTCCATGCATGGGTGGCCATGTGGTAATTATTGTCATAAAATTCTTCAAAACATGATCAGTCACAAAATATCTCCTTGTTTCTTCAATTCTTTATTGTTCGTCTTCAGTACGGTACTCTTAATGTGTTCATATATCACATTACCCAAAAATTCGAACAAACTTTGGGACCCGAAAAAATTGCCCCGGACCCCGAAATGTTTGAAATTGGGGGTTGAAGGGGTCCAATGGACCCCGTAAATTTTGACCCAGCGCTAACCCTGGTCCATATAGATAGATTTTAAGTGCTTCTGCTTCTGTGTTGTAATAATTTTGTTCAGTAGGGCTTGAAGAAGTACAGATCTTTCACTTCACTTATCAACCTGAATTGAAAATTTTTATCTTTTTAGATTACCATTTTATAATAGGTTTTACATTATTGTCTTTCCAGTTGCCCAGTAAATTGATAAAAGTACAGTGTAGTGTAATAATCATATCTACAGAAGATAGCAAATGGTTGTAGATCTATTTGCTGTTGTATTTTGTGTTACAATCAAACCGTTTCCATGTCAACTGGTTCAAGCTAAATACAATTACGCACCTGGGTTTACTTTTATATACAAATCACACATATTTACACATTTACACACTTTCCGTACCCTTTCAAATGCAAAGTCAAAGGCATACAAAATCTTGAAAACATACACGTTCATATATTTATTGATTTGACTTTCGATAAACTTGATATTTCATATAAACACATCAAAAGAAATAAGTCCCCCTCTGAACATGTCGTCATAACATTGTAAGGTTTCGTTTTGTACCAATAAAACTAATTTTGAAATAATTATATGACTGTTACAAAGTGCTGTGTGAAAATGAGAGATTTCCATGACTTCAGGGCTGAATGAACCTAAATTGAAGGCAAAAACTGCCCTTTTCAAAAGTCACAAAGTAGGCCTATGCTTGTCACAAACGTTGATTCATGGCTTGTTACTAATGGAAAACCCCATGTGTTTGAGTGCAGTTTAAAAACCTCACCAAGTGAACATTTACTGTAATGTGTATCGATTCTTGATCATTCAGCCATGCAAATCCCCTTGGTTCAGAGTTCAGCACAGTGAGTTGTAAGATGGCCAGTTCCATTCCTTGTCCCAATACGCCTTGCAGTTAAGCATAGGCCTACTTTGTGACTTTTGGAAAGGGCAGTTTTTGTCTTCAATTTGGGTTCATTCAGCCATGAAGTCATGGACATCTTTCATTTTCACAAAACACTTAGTAAACAATCATATAATTATTTCTAAGTAAGTTTTATTGGTACAAAGTTTTACTTTACGATGTTATGGCGAAATTTTCAGAGGGGGACTTATTGCTTTTTAATGTGTTTAGTAGTGATCTATGTTGAAAATATACCCTTCTTATCATGGGATGAAGCATACATTGTTAAAATAATTTTTTTTAAATACCATCTGGGCAATGTTTTATACCCCTTCAGATGAAAAATGCACAGTTGAAAAGGTGCAAAAAATGGAATATACCTCTTCAGCAAAATGCTTAAAGAAAACCCTGTCCCGCACCATGATCAAAATGATCACAACACAAACCTAAGGTTACCAACAGGTGTGCAAACCAAGTGTGATTTGAACCAGTAAGTAAGGAATAACATATTTACTATGGCAGCAAATTGCTTTCATACTTTCAAATCAACTCAACTCAAAGTCTGCTTATATAATTCATACATTCAAAGTTTAAAAAAAAACAATGACAGCAACAACACAAACACGGTTATGAATACTTGCACTTGTGTTCACTTTGGGTTATCAATCATCATGTTATGTGTGTCTTATTCATTCATTTGGTATACTTGTGATAAAAGATGATTGTTTTCTTATCTTTACATGTAGGTTTCTTCCATCGAGACATGAAGCCAGAGAATTTATTATGTAGTGGACCAGAACTCATCAAGGTAGCCGATTTTGGCTTAGCCAGGGAGATCAGATCAAGACCACCGTACACAGACTATGTGTCCACAAGATGGTGAGATTTTTGTGTTTTATTCAAAACTTACAATTATATAAAAAAGACCTGTCTAACTACCAAATAGATTAACACAGCATCAACATTGGTTCAAATTTCTCAAGAAGCGTCAGCTCTTTCCAGATCTAATACAAGTAATTCTCATCTTGTATTTCTTTGTTTGTCATTTATAGCCCATGGCTATAGAGTAAGTCATTGTGACGTCAACGTCGCCATTTTGTGGGTATGGAGTACCTTGTTGTTAAGATTACCGAGCTGACGCTTGACTGAAGAGGTGTGTCACGCGCTGCAACTTCCGCGTAATCGGGGGCGTAATGTCCAACGCATGGAATGCAGAACGGCAGTACCCACAAGATGGCGGCTGACGGCCTCTATTGATTAGCTGTAGTCTTTGGAAGTATGCCACTGCCAGCCAAGAGCTTGTGGTTCTCTCAAAGTTCACTGCTAGTGTCCATCTGTATACCTGATAAAATAATAATTGTATGCCTTTTGTTTTTGATCCAGGTATCGTGCACCAGAAGTTTTACTGCGATCAACCAGCTATAGTTCTCCAATAGACATCTGGGCTATCGGTACCATCATGTGCGAGATGTACACGCTTAGGCCGTTATTCCCTGGTAATAGCGAAGTAGATGAGATATTCAAGATATGCTCAGTACTTGGAACACCAAAGAGGGTAAGTTGCATTGTAATGGGCTATTCCATTTAAAATCCACACTACCCCTGTGGAAGATTTTGCTTCCACAGAGGGAGTTTGAATTTCAAATGGATTAGCAGCTCCATTTGAAACTCACTCTCCCTCAGGGGAAGATTCAGGTTGAATCTCTCTCAGAGGGTTTATGAAATTCAAATGAAGCTGCCTAATGTGTTTGAAATTCATACTCCCCCTGTGGAACATATTTCCCAAATCTTCCACAGGGGTAGTGTGGATTTTGAAATGGAATAGCCCAATGCATATGATTTAATACTTTGGTTCTTCACAGGTGTTTTCAATATCTGTAATCATATCACATCTGTTAAAGTGAAAAGTTTCTTTGCTGAGTTAACCACCTATATGCATTGATACTAAAATAGAAGCAAGTTAATACTGTTTTGCGAAATAGAGGAGAAAAATGCAGCACTTGTGTGTCTGAGCAACATATGGAAAATTGAATTTTAAATGCTTCAGAGTATTTGCTGTTCTCTTTTATTTTATTTTTTTTACACTGGCAAGAAAACTGCTCTAGTAAGGTATCAAAAAAGTTGGTGAAGTTTTTGTTTTTGCAATATAAATGCATTCATAATGTTCACCAGTTATTTCATAAAAGAGATGTTCATTTTGGGGTTTCAAATTGCTCAAGGGACTTTTGGGACACCTTATAGGCACCCATACAAATGACATTCCTCCTCAAAAGTTGTTGGGACACGTATGGAAAACATGCACTATATTATGGCCTTATTTCTGTTATTTTTAACATACCACTGAAATGGTGGTTTTTTTTCTTTCTTAACATTCCAACCCTCCCCCCTTCCCCACCAATCAATGTTGGGTTCCACTAGGCGCAGTGAGCAAAATGAGTAAATGCATTTTATGAGTTCGAGTTGGAGTTAGAGTTAGAGTCGGGAGAGGATGGGCCTGATTTACAGCACCCTATTAAAATTGTCCCAACACTTTACCAAGCATTGTTGTCACCATTGACACACTACCTGTTTTGTAGCATTATAACCTGAAATGTTTTCTTGTGCATTTACGCATCATTTTAATGGTCGGACATCCGGGCATGTTGTCCACAAGAAACACAACAAGGCTGCACGTGCATGTGCTGTTTTTTTCAGAGCTTTTCCACTTATGTGATGTCAGCCAGAAGAAAAAAAAGAATAAGCTTACTGACCAATTTCTTATATTTTTTTAACTTTTTTATTGCCTCTAACAGGATGATTGGGCAGAAGGCTACCAATTAGCAAACAAGATGAACTTCCGCTTCCCACAATGTGTGCCTGTGCCGTTGAAGACACTAATCCCCAATGCTAGTCCTGATGCATTACGTCTTATGAGAGACATGATGCTTTGGAATCCACACAAAAGGCCTACATGTATGCAGGTATGTATCCAAATTTGATGTGTAAATGAATAGATGGAAAAGAGAAAAAAACTTCTACTTCTTAAGACACTATCCAAAATTTTCTTATAACTTGTAAGGGCAACACATTTTTTTTTTTGATCAAATTATAATCATAATTTAAGGAAAGTTTGTTTAATAATGATGTCTAGCAAGTCTTGCTTAAATCCAAACAGTTGTTGCCACAAGTTACACTAATCAGGCAAACAGCATATACATAAAACTTGATTTTGAATTCTGGAGTTCTCAACTCCATATAATATGATATTTGTGATGTGATGAAGCGAAATGAGTCGGATGTCGGGAGTATTGATTTTAAGATTTAGCCAATAATAATATTCAACTTCCTTTTTATTTTCTTGTTCTGAGCAACACTAAAATCCACATCTACAGCAAAAAAGGTTCTGCTAATGACTCATGTAATGAAATTGAAAACTGGATTTTGATTTTGATTTTGATTGACAACAGACTCATTTAGCTTGATTGCATTACATATCACATGAGACCTTTTAAAGCATCAAATACTAATTTCTACTTTATAAGCCATTGGGGAATTTGGTAAGTAATTGCCATTTATAGACATAATACATGTGTCAGCTGGTCATTTTACTTATTAATGAACCATAAACAATAGCCGTGTTCAGACGCATGGGTTTACACCGGGCGGAAGGTCGAAGGATGGTCGTGGTAAGCACTAGTCGGCGGAAGGTCGTGGGAAATGTCGGAGTAGTGCCAGTGTGAACGCTAGTCGTGATAAGCTCCTCCGACCTTCCACGACCGATTTACTCCTGACTTTTGTCAGGAGTAACGCGTAAACACAAACTGGTGGGTCGGAGTAGCTGCCTGTGTGAACAAGTATAACACAACCAGTCGGAGTAAGGTGAACTTTCGCAAAGAGCTGGTGACTTTTTGTGTGCTTTTTGGGAAAGATCACCATTAAGCAAGATGCAAGTGCTCGATGCGATGTTCATCAATGCACCATTTCATACTTTTTCATCATTCTATTTGCCACTGAGCTCCTCGTTGTTGTTGATGGGCAAACAGTAGTGATGCAAGGGGTAGGCGTGGAGAAATTAGTAGTATAAAAATGTCGAAAAAAGGTATTTGATCCTGTGTCATATACTGGGGTATAAGCGCTTGACCAAAAACTTTAAAACAAATTTTTTACATTGTAATATGTGTAGATAATAAAAATCAGGAGAGAAAGGGAGGGGTACTGGTGTGAGCTACAGCTCAAAAATTCTTTATCATAATGCGGAAATCTGGAAATTTAATTTTCCACATTATGATATTTTTCATCGATTCCATAATTTGTGCAGGCTTTGAAGCATCCCTACTTCCAAGTAGGCCAAGATCTGGGGCCCAAGATTCCGGGCGCAACCAGTGAAACAACCCATGCCTCCGTCCATGCCAAGAACTAATCCGCCTTATAACAGGGCTAATGTACAGGAACATGAAAATGCAAGAGGCTCAGCTAAATCCCACCGTAGTGCCAAACAAGAGGAGGATCTTGATGACTTTCTAGCCTCTTTAGGCAGCAAACCAAAGCAACAAACAAACAATACCAAACAGGTGGGTTCCAAGCAACCCGTACCTCCTGTTGGAGGAGGGGGAGCTTCTAAAGGCAGCAAGAGTGGCAGGAGGAGGTGGGATTTTGGCAAGAAATCCGATTTGTTTGATAGTTTTGATGAATTTGGTGATTTGGATGCAAGTATAGCCAAGAAGAAACAGCCGGCACCTGCACCTACGATCCAGACTAAGTTTCCGGGCATAGGAGCGGTTGGGAAGAAATCGTCATTTGACTGGGGAGATGATGACGACCTGTTTGGGTAAGGAATTAAATGAGCGTATGCAATATATGGACATAGCCTTTGTTTATGTTATTCTGTAAACAGGATTGTATTATCTACAGATCAGTAGCTCGGATTTTACAGGTTTTAATCATACCACTAAGCCAAGTTGTTAATAAGAGTAATTAATTAATAAGTCTTACAAATGTAGCTAGCCCACATCCTCTGGTCATTTTGGATAGACAGTTTACTCTTCAGATGGGAAAAATAAACGATTGTACCGATCCTAAATTATATTTATAGCTATTTTAACAGAGTTGTTTACTCTGAAGCACATGTAGGTGGAAATTCTAAATGACGGTCATATCACATAGTAAAATTTTGATATCTGAGGAGATTTTGACACCATAAATACTTTGGTGTCTAGTGTATTTGAACTCACTGAACCCCGAGGTTTATAAGGTATAATTGCCACAGACAATTAATTGATGAGCAAAACTTAATTTCTTATGTAAAGATGTTGGTAATGTGTATGTTAGCTGTTGCTTTGATGAGTCATTTGTGATCAACTTGATTAGATGATAGGAGTTTCAGGCCAGTATATACATTGTAGGCTGACACAGCCCATTGTCTTAGGGAAATTAATGCATAGAAAAATACACAATTTATTTTTATATTTTTGATAAACATTCAATGTTTTCATCTTACAGGAGCCCTCCTAAGAACAAAGGAACATTAAATAGCATCGGCAACAACAAGACCAAAGCAAGAGTAGACTCTGGTAGATCCTCAGCATCGTTAGCAAAACAGTTCTATGTAAACTCAGCTAGATACAAGCCAGGTAAGCTTATCAAGTCAAGGAATTAATTAAGTTTATGCTATGTTGTGTACACATTTATAAATCATTTTTTCCTGCACAGAATTTGTATTTAGAGAATGTCACATCGTTGTTCCACTTCAATTATTGTTATCTCCTGTGTTCAGGCGGTAGAGACACAGGTGGGTCCCAAAATAATACTTTTATTCTCATTCTTAAATAAATCACATGTAAAATCATGTTTGCATGGAATTTATGTCCACTCCTTATGGTCAATATGATCCAATTCAACCAGTCACTCCTGTGTTTAGGCGTGAGATCCCGGGGGATGGGGGATAAATCCCTAATATTTCACCCCCCAATGTTGATGCCTATATGTGAGTGACCAAATTAACCTCATATTTGTCCAATTAAGCCCCAAAAGTGCAAATATTTGAGCGCTTTGCGCGAAGTTATTCCACTTTTGCACCATATTTCATCAATTTAGCTTCAATATGGCAAAAAAATTTCACTCGCATTTGTACCATTGACTTATTCTGTTGCCAAAAGATGCTTGATTCATCCCCCAATGTCAAAAAGAAATCTATGCCACTGGAAGAAAGCCATCTGGCAAAGACCATTTTTAGCCAGTAGAAATGATATTTGAAAACTTTTGATTACCAGCTTCCAACAAGTGGCCTGTGGCCTGAAATATAAACAAATGAAAAGTTGTGAAATAGTCACTATGTAAACAATTGTCTTTTGTAAAATGGTAACACACTCTTTGTGTAGAAATTAGCTCAGAACAAAATCTTTGTTCAGGTAGAATGTGTATTATTAATCACAGACTAAAAGATCTTATACTTGTACCATGTAAGGTCGGCATGTAGCCCATGGGGGTCGACAAGGGGTGCGTTAGCGAACTCAAAAATAGCGTTACATGCTGCTAAGTTGAGTGCTCTATGTACACTCAGATGGGCTTGTACGCTTAGAGGGCACAGGCATGGAACATTCCAGTCTATGTGTTCATTAATCTATGTTTAACTTATCACAAAGAATGCTTGTATGATGAGACTATGAGCATCGCACCCTTTCGCGAGTTACATAGTAATCCTGTTAAGATCTTTTAGTCTGTTATTGTTTTGTGCTCCTTGTGACTGTGTTTTGTATACCTCTTGACAACAGGACTGAATCTGAAGAGTCCCAGGAAGAACTCTCCTCCTAAACTAGGCTTTCCATCTATAGGGAAAGTCAACAGTGGCATAGGTGAGATATGCTTGCCGACTTGACTCGTTATACTAACATCATTCTAACATAGATTATGCATCTCTGTCATGGAAACATCAATTGGGTTTTTGCCTAGCAGGTGTTTGAGAATGTTTCAATGTTTGGTTTATATTGAGTTACCATAGCAGCATGTCTTGGATCAAGCATGTCCTTATGATTAACCAGTATAAATTTGCATGGTACTTTCATCCATCATCTCATGATTCTGTATCCATTTATTAAGTTGTTTGTACTTCCCGCCTTGCGGAACATGAAAGAAAGTCAGGGAATGCATGTTTTAACTGTGTGGCTGCACTGTTTCCATACACTCAGCAGCATAGATATTATGTGGTTTGCCTCAAGTTCAGTAGTAATGTCAGTGCTTTATCGAGGTGATTTCACGTCACACCCACACATACACCCCCACATAAATACCCTTTTTCATATGCACACTTGCACCATGTACTCTTGGAACAAATTTTAATATTTACCCAGTGCAGCCAGCACACATAAACATTGGAAAAAAAAAAAACCAGTGAAATCTGGCCATATTCAAACCAGTGACCTTTGTAATACTAGCACAACACTCTAACCAACTGAGGCACGCTGGAGAAGTGCGGAAGATTTAACTCTATAGTATTAGTTTCAACATTTATGCACGCTGGCTGCTCTGGGTAAATATTAAAATTTGTTCATCCTATCAACGCAGAGAACTAAGTATAATAATTTTCACCATTATAATCTTCTTCATCATTATCATCACATCATTATCATCATCAGCATCTTTAAAATAAATATAAGGGAAATGGAGTGAGTGGTTGGAAAGTAAACATGTATCATATTCATGATTATCTGATATGCTCTTGAATAATATCCAGTTGGGTGGTCTGCATGTCATGCATCTTGTTATTTTCAAGATTCAAACTGCCCATACAAAGTACAAAAGTCTTTGTATTCATATTTCATCAACATACTCCAGTAGTTGGACCATGTTTGATATAAGACTAAAATATCCTGTAACACAGCCAATTCAACTAATACAACACTCCTAGCATGATTCTCTTTAAGGCCAGAGTAATGGAAGACACATTCGTTCACGCCCGAATTTGAGATTTCTTGATATTTATCAACACTAACATGTATTTTTTCACTTGAAACTGATAAAATACAACTTGCTAATATTTACTCGTATTTTTACTTGATTTGTTTCACTCTTTTCAACTCTAAAAAGTCACATGGCTCAAGACAGCTTAGTAAATTGGCGGGAAATAATGAGTCAGAAATGCGCGAATGCGAAATATTGTGATTACGCAGCGATTCAGCGGCGTGTGTGTGACATAACTCTGCTGCAGTATGTCCAACGCAGTCAAAGGCGCATTCGGTATGTTGTTCACGCCAGCAAATGTGGTGTAAACAAAACAACAATTTGCAGTCAAAATGCCACTTGGATTTTTTAATTATTTTGAATTTTGGCGCACTGAAAGCAGACATTATAGATTTATTGGTGCAAAAAGATGCATATTTAGACCATGCACCAGATACAGCTTTTACAAGCGTGAAAGTCGTACCGTTTTAAAATATAAGGACGTTTTGTGCATAATTTTGAAATTTTTTTTACTAAAACGTCGATTTCTCAGAGTTCACTTTTGACAATATTGCACGATTTTTGTGACAAGATAACTCGAAAAATATGCAAGCAAAAGGTAAACTTTTTGCACTATCGTTTAGAGTACATCAAAGCCTAGGGAAGGTTTTCTCATTTTTCTAAATATTTGTTTTAAACAAAAATATACACCATTATGTGCAATTTTTAGCTTAATAGAGTGACAAAATTGCTTTTTTCACATGTTTTTTCAAAATTTCGAAAAAAAGAGACGAATTTCAAAAAAATAAAAAAACCTTCCCTAAGTTCATGTCTCTTCTTCACGAAAAGCTAACTGATTTTTTTTACTCCGAACGGATTTTTTTCTAAGTTGTCACAAAAAAATGGGGTAAAAAGTGAATTTTGTGATTTTTTCAAAAACTTGAGATTTTTGCACAAATTTGGCGTCACCATGGGATTCCTTGACTCATTTCCTTTCCAAAATGTATAGTTTTATATACTTTGGACATACAATTCAGAAATAATGAAGCTCGAAAAGGTCCATATTCTCTCCCATTACTCTGCCCTTAACACCACTCAAGACAAAGAATAGTGATCACCTGCTCTCATTTCCTTCAAAAAATATACTCCATGCTGCATGGCAATGTAGGTGCAACATATTATACTTGTCAACATTTCAAGGTCTGATATGAATTTGCTTGAGGGTGTTAAATGATTGATTTTGTTGTTATGTTATTGAGATACCTTATTGTATGTGTTTGAAATCAAGGTATGTTGTTTATTTGTGTTGGATACTGTAGAGTAACAAAGAAACGGGTTATGAATGTTATTTTTGTTCAGTGCATGTGGGTTAAATTGTAAATGCTAAATTAGATTGGTTGCTGGGTACTAAGCAATATTGCATTGCATGGTCATATGGGGCATATGCTTAATTTGGATCATGCAATAACAACTTTGCTGCTCTTAGGGTGGATCTATCAAGGATGGATGGGGGTGCTAGCGTCTTTTAAAAAGAGAAGAGAGTAGGGCCTACTAGACTATGCCATAGTCTATTTTTGATGTTAATCATGATGAAAACATTCAGTTGAACTCGAAATTATACTGATTACATCAAAATACTAGTATAAAATTGTTATGAAAAAGTTTATATAATTATTTTAGTGACAGTAAAAGTAAAGTGTACGTGAGGCTTATATTATTGAATGCAACATATCATAATGTCATAATTGTATTGGCACTTCAATACTGAACAATTCTGATTTTAGAATCTGCCAGTTTATTAATCGCGAAATTCCATGTTAAAAATAGACTATGGACTTTTAATTTTAAACAGGATTTTGAACGGGCAAAGTCCCTAACACTCACACTGTCAATCATACTTGTGTATCAATCAAATTTAACCGCAAGCAAATACAAGACGCGTTCATGCACTTATTGACGCGTTCATGCAATTACATAACACAAAGGCGGGGTAGGCCACATACTTGTGTACCATGTAGTTATTAATGGTAATGACAGGTACCCGGAGGATTTAAAACATAACGAGATCGGGGCGACCACTCACAAGCCAGATCCATTTAAAGATGCATTACATCATGGCCAATTTTAGTAGGCCAGATTTCGACAATCTCATCCATAGAAGCTCATAGACAGCCGTGTTAAGCATCTCTGACCGCAATCCAAAGTCAGTAGTCCACTTGGGAAGCTAACAAACAGAGGGAGTAGGGTGACTGAAAAGAACAGATGTGAAAATCTATCAATTGTGCACACATTAATTAAATCAGAGTTTGAAGCTTAAATACAATATCCAGAGTATGCACAATGGGCAAGTGGACTACGGGGTAGTCTAAGGGCCTACAAGAAAAACCTGCTCAGAAACTGAAAATAGGCAATTTTGACCCCCATATTTGCAACAACAAAAATTGACTATGAAAGGGTGATCCCCTCAGCTCTCCTCCAGAATGGTCACCATGAAAAAAATATGGGCCAACCTGAAAAGTTTTCAAGTCAGCCCCCTCTATCACTTTCAAAAACCTGATCCACACTTGATAAATTTCAAGAACTACTGTAAAAATGGAAATGTTCACATGTTGTATTTTTATGCATTGATTTGACCAATACACAAAAGGAATATATTTGTGTTTGTTATTTTCACGGTAGCAGCTTTTGGAATGCAAAAATCATGAAAATAAATGTTAGCTCAGAATTTTTCAAATTCAATAATAAGACATTGCAGGAATGTCCAAGCTTTCCAAATTCTCTGATCATATTACATTCAAGGTAAAAATTTAATAGCAGTATGTATTGACCTTGAAAATGTTTTAAAATTAAAATTTCCTGCTCACAGCACTCAAACCACATGATTCATTTTGATTAAAATTCCCCTACATGGTTTGGAATATCTTAAGTCTTATGAACCATGGAAAGTAATGTTCTTTTAGTCATTTTCAGTCAATGATGCATTAAATTTCAGAGTTGTAATTATTATATTCCTGAATACATTTTTATTATTAACAAAAGTAATAAAATAACTAATAACCCTGTGGCAGTTTTACATAGATGTGCAGTCACAGTAACTATTCGGATCCTACTCTATACGCAGTTTTTAAAATGTTGCAAATTGCTTATTGAAGTTTAACTCTTATTATATTTTCACATGTTGTTATTTTTGCATTTATATGTCCTTTCGCGAAAATAAGACCCTTGTAAATATAATAGCACATGCTTGAGCATGTGTTAGGAAAAGAAAAGATTAAATGGATCCCTCCATGAGTCTAACCTCCGTAGTCTATTACTTGTTTTGTGCATATGGACCCTAGTCTCTTGAGTCAAGAGAATGGAACTACTTAATCTAATCTTAACTTCCACAGGGATTTGAGGACTTGTGCGTTGTAGGACCTGAGATATATAGCCAAGTGTTTGTAAGATTAACTGTGATTGCCCTAATTCTATGGATTGTATTTGCAGTTATGGTCATTTAACGATAACTTATATTTTGGTGATTCCCCTTCAGGTAACAAGTATGGAAGGCGTGCAGATGAAATCCCCGTTGGCAATGGCTATAAAGCAGGCTTTGGACAGAAACAAGAAACTGCTAGGATAACAGGAATTAATGGTAAGAGGTCATAATTTTGTTCACACTGACCGAAGGATATAAAATGTCCG
This sequence comes from Amphiura filiformis, assembly GCF_039555335.1. Classification (NCBI taxonomy): domain Eukaryota; kingdom Metazoa; phylum Echinodermata; class Ophiuroidea; order Amphilepidida; family Amphiuridae; genus Amphiura; species Amphiura filiformis. The sequence goes on along the minus strand of NC_092630.1, from coordinate 61,111,666 downwards.
ATCTGAGGTATTTTTAGCTTATTTCTATGGTTGTCATGGCAATTACATTAAAAAACTGTGAGGCCTTGTAATTACAGATCAACATGGCCACAGGTAAGTAAAATAAGTAATGGGATGATTTCTTGCACTATTATCACTGCAACAGGTTGACATGGCATAGACTACAAAAGTTCATATGTGACCAGATCTGGTCCAATCAGGCTAAAGTCGGCAATGATGAAACTTGAGGTATAGGCAAAAAGAGAGGAGAAAAAAAACCATAAGAAAATGGATATATAAAAAGAGGCCTGGGGATTCAACATCAGTAATTGTAGGTACTGAGCAAGTTAGTATTTGGTAGTGACTCAATTTTCATAATTTCCGACTTTAGCCTGATGAGTGGATCAGATCGGATCACATATGAAAATTGGTAAGTAATCAAAACAGGTAATGCAATGGCAATAGGTCAACACGGCAACATGTACATAATAGAATATAAACCTCAGATTGGACCATCTTTGGAAGGATGTCTAGGTTAATGGACATTAAATAAGCTTCATATACAGGGTGTCCCAGAATGATCTGTACCGGGAAAGATGGAATTTTTTAGGTATGAAGGGCATGTTGAATGGTTATATTGTTTTGCATTTTAAGTTCTACATATAGTTAGCTTTCTCAGATTTTTTAGTTTTTATAAATTTGACGTTTCTAGTAGAAGTTATAGAAGATTGCGTAAAAATGATGAATTCTAAGTTTTGACAACGCAACCTATTTTGAAAATCTGTAACATTACTAACCGTTCAGCACAAAGTTATTTGGAAAAAGTTATGCAGGTATTTTAGTTGTGCCCTGTTCATATTTCCACTAAATAGCCGATATCTATCTATTATTTATGACGTTCTGAAGCAATCATTATATGGAATTAAGGATTTGTGGCCTAATCCAATTCTCTCTTTGGCGGTAGTTTTAAATATAGTTATTGTGGTGTGAGGTCCATGTCATTTGAAATGCTTGCAGAGATCGAATTGGTTGTGGTACAGAAAAGTCGGCTCCTCAATTTACTGTACAGCAGCGTGGATTTCTTTCAAAAACTTACTGGCAAACCGGCAGCTATGTTGAGACGCATAAAGAAGATTCATTAGGCGATAGTGTATAACGTAAAGAAGTTTGACGAGCACGGAACTGTCAGGAATCGGCAGAGTGAAGCTTCAGGTGCTCGTAAGACTGTAAGAACTAGAGCGAACATTGCAGCTGTCCGGCAAGCTTTAAGGCGCAACCCCAACAGTAGTTGTCGTCGAAATGCTGTGCCAAACATCCCACGTTCTTCATTTCATCGTATCGTGCCATTTTTCAAAGGTATGCGAGTCGTTTTTCATCGATTTTACATTATTGCATGCCACGCCAAAACAAATAAAGGTAGCGTGCTGAAATTAACAGAATAGGTAGGAGACATATCCAACATTATAATGCTGGTATCAAAAATAGATACACTGCCCGTCTTCTATTTTTAGTTATTTTTGCAAACACGGTACAAATCATTCTGGGACACCCTGTAGTATGCACTTGATTTGTAATGAGCTACTCACTTGATCGGTTTGAATGGATGCTTTCCTTGAAAACGCATTAGGAATGAAAACTGTGTTTAGATAATTACTCCAGTGAAATGGATGTTGATATTGACATCATAAGGTGTCAAATGTTTTGAGGTCTTACAAGGATGAACGTGACATGGCAGATTTAATCGAGTCTGTGATTTCCTTGAAAATATTTTAGTGAAAATGATGCTGAATTCGCTGAATTTATATTAACAATATTGACATCAAAAAGCTGTCCTTTGATATTTATGATATTGACAGCAAAGGGTGTCAGTTGATATTATTGATATTGATGTGTCAAATTTTTCAAGTCTTTTATACTGAGACTGAATGTTTCAAACAGAAGCGTATATGCAGTAAAATATGAATTGTGTTTGAATGACCATGTGTGATTTATGTACTATAAATTTGTTACAATGATTAACAACATCAACAAATAAGATCAAAGTCGCTTTTAATGCACTGTACAGCCGATAAACTTGTGTACTACAGTTTGTCCACTCTGAAGTACGAAGTGACAACACGCGCGTAAACAGTGTGCAGTGCTGCGTCTCTGCTGCAGGTACGTGCGCCTTCAAAGTCGGCACAATGTGTGTGTCCGCGTCGGTACTTTGTACTTCGGAGTAGACTGACTGTAGTATAGATTTAAAAAATACATCAAGATAAGCATACAAGAACATTGTTTGAAGATATACAGGATAAACAACAACATGAGAATAATGACATATCCCGTTGATGCAATATCAAATACAATATCTTAGTGGAAACATTGTACCCCAACAAGAAATTCTTTTTACAAGATAGGTGGAGTGTGATAGTTTTTTATTGTTTTCATATTTTTATTGTACAGACTACAGTTCATGGAAATCCAACAGACCAACAGGTGTGCAGAGCACGTTTACAGGAGCCACAAACTCACCCAGTCTTAGGGCGCAACCTGCAGCTGTACATGGGAGAACAGACTGGGCCTCAAAGTAAGTCACCGCATGATTGATATGCACAGAGCTATAGCCAGCACAATTTTAATGCCGGCTAATTTTAGTAGCTGAGTGTGTTTAAGGAGGGATTAGTCTTGTGTAGGGAGATTAAAGGTCCACCACCACATCTGGAATAATGAACTACATAATTGAGTTATGTGGCCCAGGGCATGTCAGTCCAGACACCACCTAAGTCCAGACAAATATACAGGAGTGTGATCTATAAGAACAAGGTCGCCTACCTACTGGCCAGTTGACCAGGCCAACAATTGTGGACCTTTAAGAGATGAATTTGTTGGTGGTATAGCTGTTCTCCTCCTTACACACAGCTACACCACAGAAAAATTCATCTCCCTACACAGAAAAATTCATCTCTTACTGTTTTCTCTTTTAAAAAAAACACAACATCTTGGTTGTAACTTGTGCATTTTCTGTGTTTTCAAAGATTTTTTGTGCCGGTTGGTGACCAATATATTTAAGCTTAGTGCCGGTCGGGAAGACTCTGTGCCGGATATACACAAGTTGCATGATCCATCAAGTTTGAAATTTATTTAATGAGGCTCAATTTTTCAACTAGACATCCAGACATGTTTCAGTTTGCACAACACATTTAGTGCAAGAAGGCCATATCAGCAATAGCTGCCAGCTGTCACATTTGTACATTATTATGTTTTGATGAATCCAAGTGTGTGAAAATATTGGATCCAACACATAATAATGATAAAATTGGATGCTTTACGCCCAATATTTATTGGTCTCGCTATGAGTTTTAAAATATTGGACTCGACTAAACTCGTAGCTCGACCAATAAATATGGGCTGAATCGATCCAATTTTATATCAGTATAGAATGCAGTAAGTGTCAAATGTATATAAGGCAGCTATTGCAGTAACCAATTTGGGCAACTGCTAAATTTGAATCCTTAAGAACATCACCATTTATTCAAACCCCATCTCAACTATTTTGAATATAAAACCTACTTTATTTCTAGCAGTTGAGCAGTTTGATATTCAATTCAGTTGAAAGATAAGACACTCAAAAGCCAAAATGTTATTGAGCAGTTTGATATTCAATTCAGTTGAAAGATAAGACACTCAAAAGCCAAAATGTTTAAGCTTATTGAAATTATTCCACTGTATGGTTCAGGGGTTCAATTTTTGTTTGAACTTTTTTGATACTTATAAACTCTTGTAAGAATCAAGTTAACTTACTGTGTGTAGAATAAGTATGATTTTAATTGAATTAATTTTGATTCTTGCGAACAAAAGTTTAGGAGAATCGTTGCAAGAATCAATTTTCTGATTCGCACCAATTAAATGTGCAGCCCTGTCAGAGAGGTCGCTTTGTCTGCATCTGTTTTGGGTGTTAGAAAAATCTGGATCTGGGATTGGTGACTAGGTACCTCTATCCTCAAAGAGTTATGACCTTCATACCATAGCTTACATGCGGAGCAAAAAAAAAACATAAAAAGATTGGGACTTGTCTCAATTTGCTCATTTGTACAAGTTCATTACAATAATTGTTTTCATCATCTTTTCTTTATCCCACAGATATGGAAGTGGCGGGTTCCGGTAGTATTGCAACAAGAGTCCAACATATCAAGTTCTATTTTTGGAACATAGAATTGCTCTATTTTTTAACTTGTATATTAGAATATGAATGATATATTATATAGGTAGTTCCGTAAGATGAAATCTGCTTAATAGTACTGTGATATGCCTTGAACTGGGGTCGATATCACAAAGACTTTACAAAGCATTGTATGTCCCAAACTAATCATAACTCTTCCTTATGATTTATATGTTAGAGTTATGATTGGTTTGCATGGCATGGGTCAAAGGACTTAGTGGAATCGACCCTTGGTTTCACAAAAGCCTTAAAATTGAGTCTTGGGCTTATTGTTGTATTTAAAACTGGTCAGAGATGAATCTTGGGCTAACTAAGAATCTCAATAGGTAGGGTTGTAACATGTCCTCAAAAATTCAGGACATTTGGCCTCATTTTTAAGTCTAGTCAAGTCGCTGGAGTCTCTGTACAGTTCAATGAGATCAAGGCTGAATACATCTCTGACAATGGGACAAAGATGAGCCTTTAGTGTTGCTTCAAATAAACCATGAATAGGTACATGTCAACAGCTCAGTGAAACACTTGTCTCATTTCTGTTTGGTGAAAAAAATTTAGACCAACATTTTCAGAATATATATTAAAAAGATAATGGGCTTTCCAGTGAGATATTTTCTCAAAATATCAAGAGCCATCTCAAGAACCACTGAACCAATACTAGGCTTGAATGTACTCATTTTGATGCATTTTTCATGCTAATTCCGAATATGTTCATGAAAATTTACAATTCTGACATTTTTGAAAAAAAATTTAAAACCTGTCGTCTGCAGTCAACACCCGCGTGGAGAGAGTTAAAATGTAATTTTGACAAAATGGAGACGAGGTGTTACACCGTGCCCTCTATTGATATTAGGCCCAGTTATACTGTAGATAATTGAGATATCCTGGACCCTAATTGTTCTCAAAATAAGCCATACAATGTGTCTATAGTTGGTTTTGGTATTTATTCCTGAATGCATGTGTGGTATGAATCAAATTAAGTTCAATCTACCACTCATCTATGAAGTAAGGGGCCAAAGAGTGATAGTAAATAGATGGTTCAACAACTGAAAAATTCCAGCATCATCTGTTGAGAAGGGCCAATCATTCCATAAAGTGCAGCAGACAAAATGCTACACCCATTATTATGTGGCTGGTTTTGGCTATTTACAGTCTTGACAACAATATGCAGGATTTGTTAGCTGTTACACATGCTAGATGGAATGATCAGCCCACATGAATATGCCAGAATTCTCATTGCACATAAAGTATACGGACTTTGCTTGTTGGGGCACTATCTGATGTATCTATTTAATAAATATGTTTTAACATTATAAAATGGTAAAACAGTACTATTTTATTGAGCTTTGTGAATGCAGGTCGTACTTGCATTATATTGTTGTATCAAAGATTTTTTTAAGCAATAAGAACACCTTGAAAATATTATATGCTAGTTATATATTATGTAAATTTCGTAGAGGCTAGTGTACATTTATTTTGTACTATGAATCTTATTATGCAGTACCAGTTCATTCTAAGTATAATATGTTGGTCATATTTACCAGTTATATGGATGTTTGACTACCAGAAGTGACTATTATGTTATTATAGTCTGTTCAGCATAAGGTGGAACATGACCTATGCCAAAATGCATGGATCTTACACAAACTTGGGGAAAGGTCATGTTGTCAACTTCTGGTAGAATATACTTTAGGGATGAAATCAAAACTTGACCGGCAGTAAACCTCCCCGTCTGGTTGCTATTGTTCTAAACAATGGAAACCGGACGGAGCCGGCGGTTGACCACCGCCCGAGTTTTGATTTCATCCCTTAGAGACAGATGGAACATGACTTTGGGCAGGGTGTATGAGATAACAAAGGTTAATGGATGGGGACATCATGTTCCATCTTCTACTGGCGTTTTTCTATTGGAGTAAAAAGCCGGCTTTTATCCGGTTTGGGGATTAAAGATTACCAGTAGAAAATGCCGTCCTCTGGAATTTGGCCGCGAATGCCGGCTAAATTTTCTCTGCTATTTCGCCGGCATTTATCCTTCTAAAACTAGGATTTTTTCTTGAGAGGAGAGCCGGCTTTCGCCCGTTCGCTACAGGTCTGAAGCTTTAATAGGTTTAATCACGATGTGGGGGGATGACAACCGGCAAATATGCAAATGACATCAACGGAATCGGGTATTTACCCAGTATTTGCAGCAGTCGAAAATCACGGTGAGCAAGAATATTCCAGTTTTAATCTCTAACCGGAATGATGCTTTATTATACCGTATGTTCAATAGAAAAATGCTCTATGTGACCCAACCTGATCCAGTCGGTCTGATGTTGGAAATTATGAAATACAAGCTGTTTTGCAACTGAGTCTATTAGACTTATTTTGTTAATGTTTCAAAATTCAGTAATTTAGTATATTCTATAATTCTCAGATGGAGGTTGCATAGCGTCCTACACCTTGTAAATATGGTACTTTGTCTCTCATATTGACTGTAACATGTCTTCAAATTAGAGTCACAGAGCATCTTATACGCAGTAAATATGGCACTTTCTTTTGTATTGATTTGCCGGTAACATCTTTGTATGGATGAGATGACAGCAATGTTTATAAACAAAGACAAGAGACTGGTCTATCGATATGCTTGAGGGAACAGCATGTGATAATTTGGTCTTCTTGCCATTTATCTGATTCAGCCTGTGCTCCCTCAGAAATCATGGACCGTTGGTACACAGGCTGTTGGTACACGACGGTCCCAATGTAGACAGACAATCCAGGGGAATAACCATACTACAATTACTACATATCAACAAAATTGGCAACAATCTGCTGTATGCTTCTTCCCTTCCTGTTTCAGTCAAAGACTTTCAGTGAATGGAATGTATCCAGCTTGATGTCTGAGCTGGTATTGTTACGTTTTAGTGAGAATGCCAAACTGGTACTTGCTGTACAGGGGCGCAGCCAGCTTTCTTGGTCAGGGGGGCAAAGACAAAACAAAATTTCCCAGTTGCATCATTTTGACCCAGTATTATAAGTGAGCTATAATACATTATATCGTTTATTTAGAGAGACTGCGCATGTTAAGTCTTTGAGTTTCCAAATAAGGGCTTTATTGGGACAATGTGCGTGTAGCACGCAAAACGTTGGTATTTTACACTATTTTGGCCCATGATTGGGGTGAAGTTTGTTGGAAAACAGGCTCCTTTGCCCTGTTCTTTTTCTTTGCCTTCCCCAATTTTCTTTCATTTTTGTCCCCCATCACCCTCTTAAGGTCCGTTCATACTACCACCGCATTTGCGATGCGTTGCTTTGCGATGCCGATTTATCGATTACCAAGTCAAAATGTATTTAACTTTATTGCGATATCGCAATGCAGTAGTTTGCAGTACCGCATCGCAAAGCAACGCATCGCAAATGCGGTGGTAGTATGAACGGACCTTTACCCCGCTGGCTACACTACTGATGCTATAAGAAGAGAAGGAACTGTACTAAGGTGTATGTATAAAATAATGCAGTTCTTCGTCTTTTTTTTGTATAGTTGTATATAACTGTGTATGTATATATATTTTGAATCATATGTAGTATATTAAGAAATGAAGGATTTTATTTAGTTGGGTTGTCCTTTGTTTTTGATTTGACTTTTTAATTATGTAATCTACAAACAGTGTAGTTAATGTCAAAAATGCACTAAATGAAGGAGTCTTTTTTTTTCAATATTTTTCACTCTGGTACAGGGTCTCCTAATAAAAGCATATGTCAGCAAATAAATTGAGTTGGTACTTATTTAGGCAAACTTCACAGGTATACATGACTTCAATGGCACATTTGTAAAAAAATTGCAGGGCCAAATTTGCACTTAATACAATTTCTGTAAACATTCATGCATTATATAACTTAATTAGTGTCCACTTCCCAGTAATAGGGACTTTTTAGGCAAAAAATGCAAATCATAATGTGTTGTTGAGTTACAGGGGATGCAACTGTTGTTCAACAGACAGCCCGGCAGCCGTAGTGTCAGTTTATTGCATTATTCTGTCGGTCCGTGCCACGTCACTTCCGGTTGATGATGCGACTCACGGTCGAGTGAAAACAAGTCCCTGATTCGATTTTTGTTGATGATTTCTGTCATTGGTGTTATTTAAATTTCTATCGCAAATAGTCAGTGGAATCAAACAACCGTTTCTAAGTCTTCAGAGTGGAAGAAGCTTATTTGATTTACCGTTTATATATTGACAAACTTAAAATTAAATTCCATGGTCGAGTGTCGTTTTTTCCGAATTGAATGTCACTCCAACAACATCGCTATGTAGCCTCCTTCACAGCCGGTTTCTGTTGTTCATAACAAACCGTTAGCCACATGCAGTTTGGGCCAGAGACTAGAGATAGCCCGGATGTTGGACAGACAGAATTGTTGAATATATCTAGGATAGAGCAAAAAGACCCCATCTGCAATAGCTGCCAGTTGGCATGTTTTTAGATTGTGTACAATATAGAATGCAGAAATTGTGAAAAGTCTATAGGGCAGCTATTGCAGATAGTGCCTTTTTCCTTCTTGCGCTAGTCCTCAATATACTCCTGACCAAAAATTTGTAACGAATGGAAGCATGAGTAACAAATATGTGGTTCTGTTATTTTTTTTCCCTTAAAGCTGTAATGTACAATTTTCATCAAATTTTAATATTGTTATTCTCGACTCAAAATGCTGAAATAATATTTTTAGTGACAACTGTCGGGAAAGGTTTCTGTCCATTTGAAGCTAAAATACCAAGGTAAAGTGAAAGAAACCCACTAGTTATTTTCTAAGGGTGACTTAATATCTGGGTTAAATATTATGTCCAAATTGTTCTATTGACCTGACAAACACAACAAATTTGGCTTATTCTGTTTTAAATGTAAGAGTAAGTTTGGACATAATGTAAAGATCATACAATATGGCTTCAAAGTTTATGGACAGTACCAATGATTGTAGTGGCATTAAGGTGGTACTACACCCCCTGATAAATTTTCTGACTATTTTTGCATTTTTCTCAAAAAATAACTACACACTGGTAACAAAAGTTATGTATATTATAGGGGCAAAGAATCCAATTACTTCACTGATATTTCAGTGATTCAAGACAAGTTCTAGCAGTACCTCTGTTCTTATCATAAATAATGTACCGCTTGTCTTGAGTCATTGAAATTCCAGTGTAGTAATTGGACTCCTTGCCCTTACAATATACCTAACTTTTGTTACCAGTGTGTTATTATTTTTTGAGAAAAATGCAAAAATAGTCAAATGTATCAAGTGTATTACCACCTTAAAGAGGTATAATGATGTCGCCCGTGTTATATGAGACGATAGATGCACGACAGCGGCTAAAATCAATACCTTTATTCTCATTCTTAAACACTTCAATTCAAATAAAAATATTATACAAGTTTTAATCAAATTAAATCCTACATTTTGCAAGGAATTACCTAGGGCTTAAAATCGATCAGTCCCATTGTTGCTGTGCGCCTCCGATTGGTCCAAATAGCGAGTATGCGTATCGCGTCGACGCACACGCGCTGACCGGTGTGATATTGTGTCATATCACACGGGTAAAACTGGGTAAGAACCAATAGGATTGCAGGAACGTTCTCAAGTGTTTAAGAATCATGGGCATCAATCCCAGGGGGAAGGTGCCCCCCCCCCACCCCCACACACACTCGAGGCAAAATGGCCCATTTTTTGATCTTTTCATCCACTTTTTGACAATTCAGGCCGATTGTCCTCCCACATTTCAAGACGGCTTGACGCTAATGGGTTCAATAGATATCCACAAAAAAAACTTATTTCCAAAATTTCAGTTGATTTGGACATTGAAAGTTACATATAATAACATGTTTTACATTGCCTTATAGGCCAATCCATGTCCACGTGTTGTAATATAGCGCTGTGGACAGCCAGCCCGAAAATACAAATTATACAATATCTTTGTCAAACGACTGAACCTGGAAGAAAGCTTATGCACACAGTCATAATGTAGTTCCAGGTTTCTGATGGTATAAAAATTTAACTTTTTTGTTGGGAGGGATAAGGCTGTGGATCACAAAGTGCCTCTTTAACAGAATGGTCGACTGCATATCTGTCAGATAACGCTTTTTCAATGGGAAATGAACTTTGCTGCTTGGATGATGTCACAATGAGGTTAGCATTTATTCCGTATTGAAAAGCGTGTTCCGACGGATCTGCACTCGACCGGCCTCTAAAGCCAAGTTGTTTTTTCTTGGTGTGAATGACAGAACAATACTTTGCTGGAAAGTCCAGATGTACTGTTTTAGTGGGTTATGTAACATTATCAACAACTACTAACTTCAAAAAGTAGCCAATAACGAGAGATTTTTGCACCAGAATAATTATGATTTATTTACATTGTTCAATAAGCACCCCTTTCAAATTAATTTAGGGTGTTAAATATGTCAAATGTGTTGTCCTTTTATGGTAAAAACAATCTGAATATTTCTGTTTTAAACATCAAATGATGTTTAAATTTAGTCAATCATCTGAATAAAAGATTTACATGACTGTATAATGTTGCACATTTGTGGAATGTATTTGGGTTGTTTGGGGGGTTTTCAACCTGTACATTATGACTGGAAGCTACTGGCCGAAACATCCTAGACGGTACAAATTGGCCTTCCCTATTGAGTATCCGACTTACAAAGAAACGCGACCCAAAGTACTTGTACAATTATCTAGTGCTCCAAGAACGTTTTGGGCGTGACAAATAGCAGGGATGTCAGTTTTCAGGCAATTGCCTGATTTCAGGCCTTTTGCTATTCCAAATCCAAATCCAAATTTCCGCACTTTTATTTATATTCAGCCCGTTTTGAGGCTTTATAGCCCAAATTTTCCTGCCAAGTCACTTCAGGCCACTTTCATCCCTGAAATAGTCATGGGTACAAAGGTCAGAAGGGTCATTAGCTTGAAATCCAAAAACTTTGTTATAAACCATAACTTAACCCTAACCTAAACCCTAATCATGACCCTGACTCTTATCCTAACTCTATTCCCTGACCCTGATCCTAATGCTAACCCTAACCTTATCCCTAATCCAATCCCCCAAATCCCTTAACTCTAACTTTAACATTTTAAGACTAATGAGTTCCCATTTAAATCATGACTTTCGTCATGGCCACGACCATCATGGTGAAAACCCCTCCTCCCCTGCTGAGGGCCCTGGACTGAGGGTCACTCCGTGTGGAGACACACATGAGTCCTGATTGGACCAGGCTCAAACAAAATGCTCAAGCCAGGCTAAAAAGCCTATATAAGCATGCTGGCCTGTATGGAAAGAGAAGTGAGAAACAGATTTGAAGACAAAAAACTAGGAAAAGAAGGCCACTCCCAACAATCAAGTTAACAATTTTACTGTCAGCCTTTGGGTCAAGAGAAAGAAAGTGCTTAATCCAATCTCAACTCCCACGGAGGCTCATCTCAAGGGGAGTTTGCTCGGGAACGGGAGCTTTATGGAAAAATACGAGGTAGCCTTTGAGATGTGATCGTCATCATTCCTCAAATACAAGGTTAACTGATAGAAAACGTTTTCACGTATTTTTTGTGGGACATGAGAGCATATGGAATTGCATTTTGAATACGAGGAATTTTTTTAAATTCGCGATATAATACACATTTTATGGCAAATGATTAAAATTTAATATTTTTGAAATTTAACAGTTATCGAAGTAAATTGTATAAGTCTAATGATATGTACTTAAAGTGTATGTAGCTGAAAAGCCGTCCATCATATGAAAATTTTGATCTTTCGTATTGAAGATATAGATTCTTTTCCCCACAACAACAAAAAAATTAGGTCTTTTGGGTCCCCGCTAGATGAGTAAATGGGAGCGTTCACTAAAACAGGAGGAATAACTGAACAGGTAGAATCATTGAAAATGTGAATTTTATTTATCTGAACCTGACCCTCCTTAGGCCTACATTTCCATTTTAGCTTCTTTCTTTCGTTTTTAGTTTCTTCTACATATGGGCGATTTTGTTCAATTTAAAAAATTTATTTAAGTTTTGACGAAATATTTGGCAATAAATGTTTGCCAAAAATATTTTACTATACTGTTTTGTCTACATTTTGCTGTAGTTCATACAAACGTTTTAAATAATCCGACATTGATGTTATTTTAATTATTTTAATTATATCATGAATTTCAAAAACGATTTAAAATCGTTTTTGAAATTCTGATATAATACACATTTTATGGCATTAAAATTGATATTGAAGGTTAAATTGTATAAGTCTAATGATATGTAGCTGGGATGAAAAACCGTCCATCATATGAAAATTTTAACCTTTCCTATTAATTGAAGATATAGATTCTTTTCCCCAAAACACCAACAAATGTAGGTCTTTTGGGGGGTAAAAATGTATATCTTCAATATGAAAGGTCAAAATTGTCAATAGAAGGTCGGCTTTTCATCCCAGGTACATACACTTTAAGTACATATCTTTAAGTTATAAAGTTTACTTCGAGGACTGTTAAATATCGAAAATCTTAAAAATATCACATTTTAATAATTTGCCAGCGATGTGATGCAACAGTGATACAAAAATCGAATATTTTTGCAGTAATAGGCCCGTTTTGAAGCTTTTTGAAGGAACAAGCTTTCAAATGAGACATTCATTACCGTGCAACAGAGTGGCCTATACCTTGTTATAATTATACGAACTTTTTGACCACCCACGCATCATATCTCTTTCTAACAATAACATAACATAACAAAATATATTAAAAATAACATAATTTATAACAGGCCTACAACATAACAGAACACGGGATAACACAACATCATATAATATTACATTACATTACATTACTTTACATTACATTACATTACATTACATTTTATTACATTATATTACATTACAATACATTACATTACATTACATTACATTACATTGCATATTACATTATGATTATTACATTACATTACATTATATTACATTACATTACATTACAATATATTACATTACATTACATTACAATATATTACATTACATTACATTACATTACAATACATTACAATACATTACATTACATTACATTACAATACATTACATTACATTACATTACATTACATTACATTACAATATATTACATTACAATACATTACATTACATTACATTACAATGTATTACAATACATTACATTACATTACATTACATTACAATATATTACATTACATTACAATACATTACATTACATTATATTACATTACATTACATTACATTACATTAGGGCACTTTTCAGAGTTTTTAAACCACTGCTTCCCAACGAAATCAATTATATTTCTAATTAACTCTTTTTTATGACATTAGGGTTCCCTTCTACACCTTAAAGTTTGAAAAGATTTTAAAATAATTTTGTAAGGGTGCCCTAGGGGTTAAAAATAGCCTGACCAAAGTTACCCCACATTTGGGGCAACTGGAAAAAAAAATCCATATCACAACATAACACAAACACACCTACGCATCATATCTCTTTCTAACAATAACATAACATAACAAAAGATAATAATAACATAATTTATAACAGGCCTACAACATAGCAGAACACGGGATAACACAACATCATATAATATTACATTACATTACATTACATTACATTACATTACATTTACATTACAATATATTACATTACAATACATTATATTACATTACATTACATTACATTACATTACATTACATATTACATTATTACATTATGATTATTACATTACATTACATTACATTACATTACATTACATTACCGTAAAATGGGGTAACTTTGGCCACTTTTCAGAGTTTTTAAACCACTGCTTCCCAACGAAACCAGTTATATTTCTAATTAACTCTTTTTTATGACATTAGTTCCCTTCTACACCTTGAAGTTTAAAAAGATTTTAAAATAAATTTGTAAGGGTGCCCTAGGGGTTAAAAATAGCCTGACCAAAGTTACCCCGCATTTGGGGCAACTTTGGTCAGAGTATTACATTCCATGAAGAAGAAAAATCAAAAAAAAAGATCTTCGTTGTATATGGGCAAGTTGATGTTTTTTGTGACATTTGACCACTTGCAAAATTAATCAAGCACACATCCTTGCTCACAAATATCGATTTTTATTTTTTCTGAAAAAATGAAAAAAATGCTCATTTTTGGTCAAAAATTCCGGACATGAGCGACTATTATTTTTTCAAAATATATTTCTAAACAATTTGACACCAAATATGACTAAAAACAATATTGCTGTATACGAAAATATGACCATTTGAAAAAATATATTTGACCGACCAAAGTTGACCCCGCTGACCGAAGTTACCCCATTTTACGGTACATTACAATACATTACATTTAAACATTACATTACATTATTACATTATTGATTATTACATTACATTACATTACATTACCTTACCTTACATTACATTACATTACATTACATTACATTACATTACAATACATTACATTACATTACATTACATTTCATTACATTACATTACATTACATTACATTACATTTCATTACATTACATTACATTACATTACAATACATTACAATACATTACATTACATTACATTACATTACATTACATTAGTCATTAGGCCCTACATTACATTAGTAGGCCTACATCAGCTTTAAAACATAGGCATAAACATAACAGCATAACACAAAATAACATAGCACTACGAAGCTTTCTAAGTGTCATCCACTAACTTGTCAAGATGACTAGAAAATTGATCTTGACAAATTATATTTACTAGGCGGTTACCCGTATTTCGCGGTTTTCGGCTATCATGGTTATTGGCTTTTGCAGATCTCAAAATCAGGGTGTGTCCTTTGGCGGGGGTGACTTTCCTCACAGCTGAGCTCAATTGCAGCTTTTTGCAATTTGACCCCACTTTCGCCCTCAATTTGAAATTTGACCTGACCTTTGACCACGGATGACCTAACAAATGCAAACCTGAGCTTTCTTGGCCAAAGTTACACCCACCCACAAAGTTTGAGCTCAATTATAATGAGCAATTTGAAATTTTTACGTTTTTTGACCTATGACCTCTTAACCGTAGGTCTGACAAAACGGTCACTGTGGAAACCTTTGTTTGTTAGTCCAAGGTCCACTCAGCCACCAAGTTTGAGCTCCATAGAGGCAATTTGAAATTTCTACCGTTTTTGACCTATGAACTCTTAACCGTAGGTCTGACAAAAAGGTCACCGTGGAAACTTTTTTTTGTTAGTCCAAGGTCCACCCACCCATACACCAAGTTTGAGCTCAATAGGGGCAATTTGAAATTTCTCCTTTTTTGACCTATAACCGCTTAACCGTAGGTCTGAAAAAAAAAAGGTCACTGTGGAAACTTTTGTTTGTTAGTCCAAGATCCACACACCCACCAAGTTTGAGCTCCATAGGGGCAATTTGAAATTTCTACCTTTTTTGACCTATGACCTCTTAACTGTAACCGTAGGTCTGACAAAAAGGTCACCGTGGAAACTTTTTTTGTTAGTCTAAGGTCCACCCACCCACCAAGTTTGAGCTCAATAGGGGCAATTTGAAATTTCTCATTTTTTGACCTATGACCGCTTAACCGTAGGTCTGAAAAAAAAAAGGTCACTGTGGAAACTTTTGTTGTTTGTTAGTCCAAGATCCACACACCCACCAAGTTTGAGCTCCATAGGGGCACTAGTTTGAAATTTCTACCTTTTTTGACCTATGACCTCTTAACCGTAGGTCTGACGAAAAGGTCACCGTGGAAACTTTTATTTGTTAGTCCAAGGTCAAGACACCCACCAAGTTTGAGCTTCATAGGAGCAATTTGAAATTAGACTTCAATTGGACTTGACCCGGTCGTTGACCTTTGACCTTTAAAAATATAAACTGGTTCTTCCTCATATCAAGCTGCACCCACCCACCAAGTTTGAGGAACGTACAACCCCCAGTCTCCGAGAAAAGAGGCGGACAGACAAACAGACGTACAGATTCTGGTGAATTATAGTAAGACTAGGCGGTTACCCGTATTTGGCGGTTCTCGGCTGTCGTGATTACCTGGCTGATGGTGACTGTACTCACCAAGTTTTATGCCCATAGGACAGTTTTTACCAATTTGACCTCAGATGACCCCTTGTGACCTCGAAATGACCTTCCAAAATTTGGCTCTAAATGTTGACTGTACCCACCACTTTTCATGCCCATATGACAGTTTTTAGTAATTTGACCTTGGATGACCCCAAAATGACCTTCCAAAAATTTGACTCTAAAAGTTGACTGTACCCACCAAGTTTCATGCGCATACGACATTTTTTACTAATTTGACCTCAGATGACCCCTGGGTGACCCTGGATGACCCCAAAATGACCTTCCAAAAATTTGACTATAAAAGTTGACTGTACCCACCAAGTTTCGTGCCCATACGATAGTTTTTACTAATTTGACCTCAGATGACCCCTGGATGACCTCGGGTGATCTTGGCCCAGTAACTGAAACAAACTTGTTCTGTCTGAGGTCCAGATGCACCCACCCAGCAAGTTTGAGGAACGTGCGACCCCCAGTCTCCGAAAAACAGAAAATAGGCGGAAAACAGTTTTACTAATTTGACCTCAGATGACCCCTGGGTGACCTTGACCCACTAATCAATACAAACTTGTTCTGTCTTAGGTCAACATGCACCTACCCACCAAGTTTCATGCCCATATGACAGTTTTTACTAATTTGACCCCTAGATGACCTCTGGTGACCTTGATCCACTAACCAATACAAAATTGTTCTGTCCCGGGTCAAGACGCACCCACCCGTCAAGTTTGAGGAACGTGCGACCCCCAGTCTCCGAGAAAGACAGTTTTTACTAATTTGACCTCAGATGACCCCTGGGTGACCTTGACCCACTAACCAATATAAACTCGTTCTTCCTCATACCAAGCTGCACCCACCCACCAAGTTTGAGGAACGTGCGACCCCCGGTCTCCGAGAAAAGAGGCGGACAGACAAACAAACAGATGGACAGACTAGGCGGTTACCCGTATTTGGCGGTTCTCGGCTGTCGCGATTACCTGGCTGATGGTGACTGTACTCACCAAGTTTTATGCCCATACGACAGTTTTTACTAATTTAACCTCAGATGACCCCATGTGACCTCGAAATGACCTTCCAAAATTTGGCTCTAAATGTTGACTGTGCCCACCACGTTTCATGCCCATACACAGTTTTTAGTAATTTAACCTTGGATGACCCCAGATGACCCCAAAATGACCGTCCAAAAATTTGACTCTAAAAGTTGACTGTACCCACCAAGTTTCATGCCCATCTTTAAGTCAAGATGCACCTACCCACCAAGTTGCATGCCCATATGACAGTTTTTACTAATTTGACCCCTAGATGACCTCTCTTTAATTAAAAAAAACTTTAGGATATTTAGTGGATTCATATTGCTTGTGAACAAAATGTATGAGAAAAAATCAACAAAATCTGCACAAATATTTGTCATCATTAATTTTTATTGGATTTTCCCCCCGGGGGGGGGGGGCTCAACTTTGGAAGTGACGGTATGTGCCTGTCAATAGGCCCCCTCTTTTGAAGTCGACTATACCGGGGACTATACCCAATGACCCCCTTTTTTTTAAAAGTCATACCCGATGACCCCCCCCCCCCCCCTTTTAGTTGCGGCTACCCAATGACACCTTTTTCATTGCGGCTACCCAATGACCCCCTTTTTTCAAGAATAGCATCAGCAAACTACCACAAAATAATGTAGAAACGTTCAAATTCTCTTATTTCAACAAATTTGTATATTGGAAATTTGGAACAAGAAAATAGAATTTTGCTCCATTTTTTCAAAATTTTCTACCTGATGACCCCTTTGTTTGAAATCTTATACCCAATGACCCCCTTTTTCATTTTGTTTGTACCCAATGACCCCCTTTTTTAACATAATGTTTTGTACCCGATAGGCCCCTACATAGGCCTACCCGTGACCCGTCACTTCTATAGTTGAGTGCCCCCCGGATTTTTCAAATAAAATACAAACGAAACTCAGCAAAACGTTTTCGACATTATTCGTAAAGGTTAGAAAAGGTTGCCAGAAATCGTTTAAATGTCGGGTTATAAATAATTAAAAAGGGTATAAAATGTTTTCTTAACATTCAAAAACACTGTTTTTTGAAAACTTCTGTAAAATATCCTAACATAACCTCATAGTGTGGCAAAAATATGTTACAATACACTCTCAGAAAAAAAGGTTCAACTTTAGAACCTTTTTTTGTCCTGTATGCAGAACCCTAAGCAGTAATAAGGTTCTAAAAAGAACCTTAAAAAGTTCTATAAAGAACCTTAAAGATTTAAATAGGCCTGAATGGGGACATTCTAATTCATTCATTCAGGGACTCATCACAAAGTTAAGAAAAGTAAAACGTAGTGTTAACCCTTTTTGGTACTAAAAAATCATTTTCTTGGATAAAAAACCTTTTTTTCTGTTCTACTAAGAACCTTTTGAGGGTTCTTTCTTTAAGATTCCTTAAAGGTTCTTCAAGCTTAAGGTTCTACAAAGAACCAGGCTGTTCCTTGGCTACAGAACTTTTTTTGGTTCTACAAAGAACCCAATTGAAACCCGTTGAACCTTTTTTTCTGAGAGTGTACTATTTTGACTACATTTTGTTGTAGCATGTTTTCATACAAATGTTTTAAATAATCCGACATTTTATTAAAACATTATTAGGCCTACCAAAAACAAAACCCAAAAAATAACATGTTTCAAATGCTTTGTGTTCGCTGGGAATGCGGTAAAAGCGCTCCCAAAAACGAAATGCGGCGTTTTAGCATAGCATAACATAACATAAATAATATAACACATTTTTAACATAACATAACATAACATAACATAACATAACATAACATAACATAACATAGCATAACATAACATAACATAACATAATATAACATAACATAACATAACATAACATAACATAACATAACATAACATAACATAACATAACATAACATAACATAACATAGGCCTAACATAACATAACATAACATAACATAACAAACATAACATAACATAACATAACATAACATAACATAACACAACATATGATACAATAACATAACTAGGCTATAACATAACATAACTTAGGCCTAGGCCTACTCCTCATTCCAGAAAAACATTAGGGCCTATGATTTTTTGGAATAAAATTTTTTATCGTGTTTTGCTAAAATGAAACATAGCAAAATCCTAATCCTTTATTTAGTTCTAACTGGTAGGCCTAACATAAATGAAATTTTGCGATTTCATGTTTTCACGACTTGAGGGAAAGTGCAATTTTGCCTGTTTTCTCACAATTGTAGTCACCAAATTCTAAGACTTGGTACAAGTCTAATAAAAAAATATTTAGTGGCTACGAGTTAGGCCTACCTCTTTGAAAAAGATAAGAAAATGTGTTTTCCAAAAAATAAGATGCGCTTAATTTAGTCTTTGTAAGTTTTTGGATCTGATTGTCATAACATAGGCCTAGCCTATATGCTACGAAAAATGCCCGAAAATGCACTGTTTTTGGCCCTTATTTAACATTTGAAATTAAACAAATCAACAAAACATAACGTAACGTAACGTAACGTAACGTAACGTAACGTAACGTAACATAACATAACATAACATAACATAACATAACATAACATAACATAACATAACATAACATAACATAACATAACATGAAACGGTTTGACTACAAAAACGATTCTCTTATAGCTTCTTATGGCCAATTTTCTTTGCAAATCTAGTGCAAAAAGTTACTTTTGCCTGTTTTGTCACACGGTTGTAAATTCAATGAACTGTGACTAAAGCGCTTGATATGAACATAACATATAGGCCTACCAAACATATTAGGCCCTAGGCCCCTAATCATAACATAACATTAAATAACGTAACATAACATAACATAACATAACATAACATAACATAACATAACATAACATAACATAACATAACATAACATAACATAACATAACATAACATAACATAACATAACATAACACTGATATAGTAAACATAGGGGCCTACAATGATCATGGGAGTTTCCCTTTCAGCCGAGGCTCAAAAAATTGGTGTTTTTTTCCTAGTTTTTTTTTAGCCCAGATCATTTTTAGCCTACTAAAAAACTTTTTTTTTTCAAATCCATTTTGGTATTAGAGAATATTACATTTTAATCATTAATTTCGTTCTTTTGTCTTTTTCTTGTTTAATATGTTAATTGCTGCAGGTGCATTGTTTATCACTGATGATGCGGACCTGACAATGCAGACGCCAAATTCAGTTTATCTTGTTTATGGTTTATTGACATGATGACATGATTGATGACTCAGAGTTGAAAGGTTACAGCCCACAATGCATTAGAATATTTTATATATTTTATTGTTTTCTCAGTACAACCCAGAATATGGCTCAATTTTCATCACTTAAGTGGAGTTCTTAGAATTTATTGTAAATGTTTTCAAAATTTATCTTGAATAATATAAATCCAAATTGATATAATAAGGTAACATTTGACATATCAGGGTGCAAGTTTCCGGTTCCGTCGGCCATCTTAAAGATTGAAAAATAGTTGGCATACATGACCAAAGTTTCACAATGGCAAAGAAAACGTATGATCTGCTCTTCAAATTACTACTAATCGGTGATTCAGGTGTAGGAAAGACTTGTATTCTCTTCAGGTTTTCAGATGACACCTTTAACACAACGTTTATATCCACGATAGGTGAGTACTTGATCGGGAACACGCCCGTCATACCGGCTGTCTTTTCAATTTCACTTTTCGTAGATATTGTTACTGAGCTGTGTTGGCTATGCATTGCATGCATGTTGTAGCCCATGAGCCTGGCCTTGTTGTTAGTTGCAGTTCAGTTGTATGGACCCATATTTGATTGAGAAATCTATCTACTTCCCACGACGAGACCACGATGTGAGACGACAGACGATAGTGTGTGGATAATACTGTCCATGTGTCCACATGATTACATCCGAACAAGCACATGAGCAGCGGCTTGGGACGCAAGGGCAAGGCAGGGCCAGGCAGTTCCATGGTATGGACATGGTTCCAATATTATATAAATTGAAACTACCGGCTCCGACCGGGAGTTCCAACAAGTGGCAGTGCTGTGTATGTGTTTATGTTTGAAATTACACACTTGTAATCATTTGTCATTTTGTCACCACTAAAATATCATGATATGAAAACACAGTCACAGGTGAGCAATGTATGAATATATGGAGAGGTCAAACAGGTTGCAATTGTTAACTAATTAATTGTCAATATTGATATTACTATTTTGCAACATTTAATGAAAACAATAGGCCTACACTGAAGACACCTAGTGCCGTACTATTACGCTGCCTTTCGTATTCGCCGTGCCGAGGAGGACAATTTCGACCTCCTCGTTTGTTTACAAACAGAGAGGTAGACTGTTCCGCTTTTCCAAATACTCAAGTATCAAAAGGATGGTCCACAATAGAGTGATTCACGCAACATGAATAGGGGATTAAAAAACTGTGAAGTAGGACCATGTGCTTCTTTTGTCCAATTTGGCATCAAAATTTCGAATGGAAACAGTTCAGACCCAGAACACGATCATGTCAGAAATTAATTTTTTGTTCTGGGTAAGGGTGTTAGTAATACCCGGGAATTCGAGTCCCGCCCGAAAATTGTATAGGTATGCTAGGTGAATTCAAATTTGCCATCAAACTGCATCATTTTATATATGGTCATTTTCACGGTAAAGGGTGTAACTTTGGATTTTTAACATTTTAATCCGTAGTGTTCTAATAAAGCCACAGAATTCCATGATTTTTGGCCACATAAGTCATCTAGTTAGCAGCTACCTTGGGTAGCATAATCAGCTTTGGGAGTTACTGCGTTCAGTTTTAGCAGGCTTAAATGTACTTAATATAGCCATTTTGAAAAACTATAAAAAACAGTAACATTTTTGTAAAACCCTGTGTTTTCTTCAGTTAGTTCATGGATAATTTTTCTTATCCTGAAAGTACAGTCATATGTTCAGTAAACACTGCCACATTAGATTTAATTGTGAACAGCCCTGTATTTTTGAGAACCGGACTTGATATTTGTCGTTTCGAGGCTTCATTTTCCGTTAACAATTGTTAACAAACTTTGAGGGTGTAGCTTTGGTTCATAATTCTTGGTTATTTCTTCACTTCTTCTTGATTCATAACAGTTGTTATCTTAACTTGAAATGGGTAACAAAATTAGTCGATTTGCAAGCTTTTAAAATTTTTATAAAATCTTGACTTCAAAGAGCCGTTTTCCGTTAACTTTTTGAAGCCTCGAAACAAACTGTTCAGCAAGCTTGTGCAAATATAAATAAAAGAGCTCATCCAATCTATTTATCAAAATGTAGTAAAGTAGATCCTCAAGTCACATGTTTTTAAATCGTGGAGATATATATCACCGTTTGAAAATGGGACCCAATACAAACTTTCCGTTAACAATTGAAGCCTCCGAAACAAATGAAGCCTCCGAAACAACAATAAGATTAATTATCATCTATGCATATGGCCCATTTCACGGTTAGGCGCCACTTTTGGTGAAAAAAACTTGAAATTTTCAAAATGGATTAAATTTCATTTAATTGGGGTTTTCTTTTCCACATAAGACCAGATTTTCATAAAAATATCATTTCCCAGCTTAAATCTCTCTACTTCTTGAAGAAAATTATAATTTATTATCTCATGTTATGTAATTTTTTAACAAATTTGATAAATATTGAGTAGTGAATATTTATACTTTTACTGTCCAATACATATATAATAGATATTTAAAATAAGCAAGTATGTCATAGGCTCTCTTCTGACCAAATTTGGGCAAATTTTGTTGTGTAATGACAAATTTATGGCCACTTACATGTAATTTTTGTGGTAAAAAAGGGAAATTGACATGAAAAGGTTTACTCAACAATTTTAATAATCAATGAATGACTCTGATATTTCACAGCTTTGATGGTCATAATATGGGTAATGTTCACAAATAATATCAGCCAGTTTGAAAGCACAGGTCAAATTCAAGATTCTTATGTTTGTGCAATTTTGGATGTGACAGATGTCAATGTGACGGAAACCACACATTGTAAAGCAGAGTATGTTTCAGAAAATAATGATTCAAAGAGTTTTCACACACTCAGTAAATTAAATGGGATATATTGAAACATATTAACCTGTGTTAGTGTTCATTTTAAAACATTGTTTACAATTTATAGAGGTGGATGTGACATTTTAATTGTGAACAGAATATTTCATTATTATAAACAGTTTGCTTGTCAAAATATAAGCTTTAAAGCATTTCTAACACATATATTTTGATAGATTCTATTGAATTGAGCAATGCTAAAATGTTTTTCCTGACCCTTTATATTTTTGCCAAGCAAAATGTTTATAATACTGAAATATTCCGTTCACAATTGGAAATGTCACATCCGCTTCTGTAAATTGTATACAAAACTGTCCCCTAAAAGACAACAACAAAGCCATGAAATAATCATATGTGACATGTATGAAATAATAAACCTATTTTAGAAAGTCAAATATCATGTTGTTTAAGTATTTTGGCCTAAAACTACTAATTTTGAGGATGTGACATGTGAGCGGAAATTGAAGCTTTTTGAATCTCCTGTCACAATTAAAGAAGGCATGCTGAATTAAAAACTTATTGTGCCTTTTGATCCCCCACAAACCTGTAATGAAATAACTTCAAACTGGCATCCTAGTCCCATTCCTGTCTTAGTTCTTTGAAGAAACTATTTTGGATGTGACAGGTACCATGGATGTGACACATGTGAACGGAAACTTTGAAATGACATCTGCAAGCTAAGTTGATGAAGGAGTTTTCATTAAATGGTGTCATTAGATAGCTCATAGCAGGAGATTTTTAAAAATCAAGGAGAACAAATTCTGCCACTTATTTGTTAATAAATTATACTATTTGGAAAATTAATCGGATGTGACAAAATTGTGAAGCGGAATTTGTTGGCAAAAATTCAAAATATCGCTGTATCTACGTATTAAGAGCAACAAGTGTAATTTGTTCAACAAATAGTAACAAGACTCTGAACTTTACTAAAACACACTAGTTTGCCATTCATGTAAAGTATTAGTCGATCTATTCCACATTGAATAAGGTACATAGATGTGAGCGGAAAATGTCACATCCAATTCAGAAATTTAAATGGTTCTCATGCTAGTTTAACTGACAACTACTACTTTGTTCATGTATGGCTGTATAGTGCAACTTGTTCATTACATAAAAACAACAAAAGCAGCTGGTAGGCTCAACATAGTAAAAAGTGGCAGCATTGGAAAATAAATGTCTGTTTTAGGTTGCTAGTAAAATGTGGTTTTGACCACTTCTGACCCCTGTGCACCCTGAAAGATAAAAGCAGAAAGGCCGATTAAGCTAGTGGAGGTAGGCTATACAGAGACAATGAAAAATCACCAACAGTCAATTCTGTAACCCCATTATTTTTTACACACCAGGCCAGATACGTTGAAAATCAAAAAGTGGCGCCTAACCGTGAAATGGGCCATATCTAAATTGGTGTGTTTCATAATGATATCTGCATTGTAATTATTACTTGATATGTGCAGAATGTCATGAATTAAAAAAAATTTTGACATTATGGTTAATATTTGAAAAATATACTGATACCCAAAAATGCCTGTTTCGGAGGCTTCACATGCAAAAAACACCATACTTAACAAATGGGTGAAAAAAAAAACATGTGATAAATCTACAATATCTGCCGCATAGAATCATTGATTCAATACACACAAGAAAATAACAGCTTAGATGATCCCAACACTGTTGTTTTCAAAAAACTACTTCTGCAATGTTTAACAATTGTTAACATGAAGCCTCGAAACAAAAAAAAAATGACTTGCTGTGATAATTTAATTTTTGTCACAACTGAAATTCAATACTTAGAAGCAAAGCATGAAAATTGGTAATTGTGATATTTTTTACCTATTTTTTATGTCAACTTGTAGTAGTTAGCCAAATATTTTACTTAATGATCACCTGTGTTGTTAACTGAAGCCTCCGAAACACAAATCGCTTGAATTGCCAATTCTAAAAAATAACTCCAATTTCTGTGAAACTTGGCTGGGAGGTTCCTTTCATCAAGTAGTATTTGTACATGAAGTTAGACATTCAAATTATTTTAGGAACCCAATTAAAACTTAAAAAATATGTTTAAGGTTTGGAAATTTCCATTGTAAATGACACTTGATGTTAAAAATTTTCAAAACTGCAATTACAAACATAGCAAAACATGGTATAAAATTTAACTTATATCTGTTGACTTACTTTGGAATGGGATTTCACATGTATTCCAGCTTTCATGTCATAATTTTCTGAGGTTATGTAAAATATATTTTTCTTAGATTTTAACCAAAATGTTATGGAAATGTCAAATTTTTATTAGAAATCAAAAGGTTTAAGCCTTGAAACATTATTTTACTTGAATTTAAGTTGCTTCTATGCATGATTTCAGTAAACAGAAACATATTTAAGTGGTTTGAAATTTTGACCCTAAAAATCAAAAGTTACACCCTTTACTGTGAAAATGACCATATCAAATTAAAGCTCTTGAGTAAACAAAGCCAAAACTGAAAACCTTTTTTTCATAGCACTTTCCGTAGCAAAGTTACATCTTGTCAAAGATTGACTTTCATCAAAAAGATTCAGCTAGCAAAATTCCCCAAAGCGGCATTTCGGGGGTGTTTCTAGATCTTAGTCTCATGGCGATGCCAGCTTTTTTTAATGGAACTGCTATCAAAATCCCTCTAAAATTCCATGTCGCCTGTCTTATCACCATAAAAATCATATATTTGGGTCAAGTGAAGTATAGAAAGCATATTTATGTAGGTTTCTTTCTTCGGACAGTTGTTTTAAATTTCTATGTAAATATGCATTGACATTGTCGGCGAATTTGACTGACTAGCAATAGCAAATGTGTTAACTAAGGTTTGCCTGGGATTCCTAAATTGTAAAACCCGGGTACAAAAATCAGCTACTCGATACTCGAAAAATAACAAAAGTTTGCCATTTTACTTGTACTCACGCAGTAGAGCTAGTCCATTGTCATTGATGACTGTTGATGAAAATTTTGCGAATATTTCACTTTAAAAGATGTCCAATAATTTGATCGAGAAATCTATCTACTATCCACGACGACACGGTGGTTACTGTGTGAATAGAAGATAGAGATTGCTAGTATAACACGGTCAGTCATCGTAGCGTCTTCAGTTTTAAAACGCATCAAAACAATTTTTTAGATCAAGTCCCATTTGTCTTCAATTTAGCTTGGCTAACATTTATGTATCTTAGGTGAAGTGTATGCTGACTTTTAACCGGAAATACAGGCGCTGAAGTACAAATTCCGACCATATAATGAGTCCGTTTAATTCTGCAACCTTGCTTGATCATAGTTGTTTTGACAACTGCCAACTGCGTCGGTGATTAAAGATTTGAGAAAATCCAGTGCTGGGCAAATCAATCCATCTCCCGATTTGCAAAGGTTGGCTTGTCATTGCAAACTGATGATGGTGATACCCTTCCGGTTCTTGAACATGTGAGCCCAGCACTACATGTGTTGATCACCTATTTACAATGGGGACTGTGTGATGTCTGGCGATCACTCGAGAACAATTTACACAAAATGATGTTTTTCGTGAGTAACGTCATGGTGAATTGATGAAGGAATATAGCACATGTGTCACTAATATGTCAATATCCTCATATTTTTGAGACAATAATTAACTTCAGGAAGAAGTTTTTATTCATATGCATGACATTGGGCCCTGGATGGCAACCGTGTACATGTGCCAAACAAGGTACGTTGACATGAGCACGTATACTTCCACGTTCTAACTTTCGTATCACAAGCTATCGGTTGTTCATATGAAAGTTAGAAATTTTCGAACAACCAATAATGCACTCATAGTCAAACATTGTTGACAAACCAGTAAAATTATTATCCCATTGAAAGAATAATATATGGTAGGCACCGGAGTTTCGCGCGATCGCGCAAAAAGCGCAAAAAAAAATCACGATTTTGGGGGTCCATCGCGATTTTGGTGGTCCATCGTGAATTTTGAGAATTTTGCCAAAAACAATAGGGGAGATTGGGGTTAGTTGGAACACTGGGTAAGTTGAAACATTGTATTTTTTTCTGACACAAAAAATTAATTTGGTAAAATACTGGCACCTAGTAATAGGTATTAGTAAGGGTCATCCACCAAATTAGCAACAGCACTGATGCCCCACCAGTGTTGGCTTGGGAAAGGAATATCTGTTTTTGACTTGCTGACTAATTTTTATACCCCTCAGAAAAGATCGTTATCTCCATGTTGTTTGAAGATTCAGGGGATTATTTTTGAGTATCATAAGCACTAGTAGTAAGTCCCAGAATAATGTTAAATAAAAGTTTTATTGTATTTCTTATTTTGTGTAATGAACTTTGAAATGTAAAAATAGGCATCGGGGTTAGTTGAAACTTTTGAGGTGGGGTTAGTTGAAGCGTGAAAATCGCATAGAAAAATATGGTTAAAAATTTGACCTTTTAAAAATTTGTAACATGTTTACCATTTCTTCAATATTGCTTTAATATGGTTAAAAAGCAATAATACAAGCAAAAAGTGCACACAGAAAGTACATTTTATAATATTTTAGGCTTCTCATATTTTTGTCCATGGTGTCACTCGTCACCTTGTGTCCATCGTATTGACTCGAACTCCTTTATATTTTTTTATTCATTTTTTCACACTGATTGTATGTTAAAGGGTGCCTTCAAGGGAAGTATAACCCTAACAACACAATAATAATTATTTTGAAATTTTTACAAGCCATGTTTCAACTAACCTCACCCTATGTTTCAACTTACCCCAGGGGTGGGGTTAGTCGACACACTTTTTTTCAAATTTTCAAATTGGATTATATGAATAATCATAAGCAGGTCCAATAAAATTTAAGGCTGTATTTGTAGCATGTATGTATATGTTTATACTGATATGGTTAGTGTTTCTTGAAAGTAATCGGTTTGCGTTAAAAAGACGATTTTGTGAAAAATGTTTCAACTAACCCCAATCTCCCCTACTTTTCAATGTAAATTCACCAATAATAACCTTTTTACAACATAAGGCCCTTTGCACTTGATTATTTGTTTCCTGTTTACCGCCCGCGTCCAAAATTGAAAATCTCAAAATAATTAATTATTTTATTTTTATTTCTAATTTTCTCCTTTAAAATAACTTTCAACTACTTCTACTTGCCATTTTCTGACTTTAATAATATCAACAATAATGATGAATGAACAAAGAGTGTAACTCCACCTTCACTTATTTATAAAATCAAATATTGTTGTGGAATAATTAAATGCCGCTCTAGTCAAAAGCGAGTCAATAGTTGCTTGTAATAGTTCAAACTAAATAAAGAAAATAAAAGATAATTAATAATTAAAAGTCACCTCGTCCCTTTTTCAAAATCTTAAACAGGAAACTAATAATCAAGTGCGAAGGGCCTAACACTACAGGCTTAAATTTTTATTCTTTTATATTTTTAAGATAATAAAAGCCCCAAAATTTTGACCCACCTGCTGAGAATTGAAGTAAATTCTGCAATATTTGTAAATGCAACGTCAGGAAATTGTGCACTTTTTGCATGCTTTTCTAACGATCGCTGGCCTGGGGAAGTCCCGATTGATTTGTTTACAACCAAGCACATGCTGCTAACGTGCGGTTAATGTTTTATGTTTTTATTTATCACAACCTGACAATATTCAATTTTTAATATTTTAAGTTTATTTTCTCATAAATAATCTAGGTTTCCTTTATTAGTATTATTGTTACGATGAATAAAAGCAATTTTAAAGACAAAATCCAAATGATAACCCCTTTTTTTTTTTTTTTTTGGTAGCGCGTGTTTTAGTTTTTGTAGCATCAACACCACGTTAATTTAAAAAAAGAAATGCGGAAGTGAAAGTACTGAACGCGAAAAATTGCTCAAGATTGACAGACTTTGCTCATGTTTTTGCA
The DNA here is from genome assembly GCF_039555335.1 of Amphiura filiformis. Classification (NCBI taxonomy): domain Eukaryota; kingdom Metazoa; phylum Echinodermata; class Ophiuroidea; order Amphilepidida; family Amphiuridae; genus Amphiura; species Amphiura filiformis. The sequence goes on along the minus strand of NC_092630.1, from coordinate 61,082,414 downwards.
CCTGTTTTTTTTTGACAACGTTTCGGACCAAAACTGATACAGAAATGAGAAAAATTATCATAGCGAACGGAGATGGAATATCACGGCGAAAATGCACTTTTATTTTTTTTTAACAATCAACATTTGATGAGGTGTAGACCCGGGGTACGTGTGTATCGTGATAATCGTGAATTTCAGATGGACGCACAAAAATCTGTCTGGAAAACACATTTTCGCGCGTTTTCACTTGAATTTTCGCGCATTTTCGCTCTTTATAAAAAAACGGCCGCCGTTTTAAATCACGCAAAACTCCGGTGCCTAATATATGGACTGGTCTCTTGTGCATCGCTGACATTGTGACAGCTGTTTGTTTATATTACAAACTTGTCAATTTTGTCTGTATCCGTTCACTTTCGGGCTTACATGTATGTATAATTTAAATGAATCTGCTTGAATGCACGGCACACCACAGTGTCCCAAAGTCATATCAAAGGTCGCGTGCCCTGCTAACTTTCTTCTGTCAGATCTGGCCATGTGCGTGATAAAATAGATCAGATGTGCTATGTTTCTAGAAAGTCTCTTGTCCAATATAAGTTGACCAAATATTACATTCATTTTCTGGTTTAAAATTAGAATATTGTAAATGTTACTATTTATTTGACCTGATTTAGAAAGATTCTGTTTGCGTAATGCGTATACATATTTATTTTTATTTAATTTATTTTTATTTATTTGATAATAAAATAATAAATTTAAAAAAAACACTGCCCCAGACTTCAAGCCGTTCATGTCTATCAGGCATGAGAATTTTCAGTTTAAAAACTGAATTCAGTTTTTTTTATAGTTAAAATTTCTGCAACTTTATTTAATTTCAGCCCGTTTTTGGTACTTTTTGCCCAATTTCACGCACATTTTCAGTTTTTTCAGTTATTTTTAGGAAGGTGTAGTCTCATGCCTGTGTCTATGCTCCAGGGCTGTGGCTCTAGGTATGCCAGGGGTGCGGTGGAAATTCTGGGAGCCCAGGACTTAACCATTATGGAGGAGGGTTGGATTGGCTTGTATGGCCGTATTTGTGAGAAAAAAAACATGACGAAAACAATCAAACTTGCTGTACATATATGTGATAATTTGTGATTTAATTCTTTCAAAAACATACTTACCGCTTATAAACCATTTCTGTTTGCATTATCATCACTTCCCGGGTACATTTTTTTGGCTGTTCAACCCTATCTGGGCCGAGAGCACCAGTTCTCCAATTGAAAAAGGAACTCAAATAGCATGGCTGCGCCCATAGTAATGTTAATGTCACGAGGTGGTCGTGGTAAAAATGGTTTATTTACACACATTTTGGACTCAAAAATGGGCATTTTAGTGGAACTCTGTGCTACCAAAACTATTTTGATAACAATCTGAGCGAAATACCTGATTTTGAGGCTGCAGTCTGGCGATTGCATGTTGTTAAATACAGGTAAATTTGGTGCCTTGCTTTTGTTTTACCGACGCTGTATTTTTTTTTTTTTAAATTTCATCTCACATTCCTGGATTAATTTGGAGATAACAAATTTTAGGGTACCCGGATTACGGATACCCGCCCGAAAAAATTATAGGGTACCCGGGAGCATAAATACTCACCCTTAGTTCTGGGTCTGATTATTCGGACTAGAAAGACGCCCTATGACACGTGCTACAACTTGTAGAAAGGCGAAATCAAATTGGTTATCAAACCACATAATTTTATAATCAAATTAAAGCCCTTGCAAAGAAAGCCAAAACTGAAAACCGTTTTGTCATAGCACTTTTCATAACAAAGTTACATCTTGTCAAAGATTGACTTTCATCCAAAACATTCAGCCAAGCAACATTTGATGAATCAATTGCAAAACAAAACGGCATAGTCTCATGATATATGGAACTGCTATTAAAATCCCTCTAAAATTCCATGTACGATTATCTCATTACAAAAATAAATTATATATTTGACTCAAGTGAAGTACGGTATAGACAACAAATGCAAGTTTCCTTGAAAAATCGTTTCTTTTAATTATCTATGTAAAATTTGTATTGTATTTTTGGACCAATTTGGCTGACTAGCAAATGTGTTAACTAAGGTTTGCCAGTAGCTCTTGGCTGCATTTTGGGGTCCCGGACTCACCAAAATACAATTCAGACCCCTATTTTTAAATTTTCTGTGAGTTCAGGGGTCCCTGCAGACCCCCAGCTTTTCAATCTAGCGCTACCTCAGACATACCATTAATGCTGCACTTGTGCAACTCTGACTCGCCAAAATCCAATCCCTGGACTCTGGAGCGCTTTGTTCTAGCGCTACCCTGCCTTTGCCTGTTTTATACCTACAACTTGAGAACAAGTCCTCAAACATTCAAAATTTGTAGTTACTACAAGTGGGCCAGGAGTAACCTATTCTATTTCCACCAAAGTTTAAGCCGATGAAACATCACCATCACTAATACGTTTATCTATGATCAATCCAATCGATAATCAATTCACCATTTCGGTAAATCCCATAAGCCTTTGCGAGTACACCTGAGAACTCGTCATTTGATGTCACGCCGATCTGCGCCGATGCGCACATCGTTTATCAAACATCGTTACTGCGCATTGCAAGTCAGCGTGACGTCAAATGGCGAGTTCTCAGGTGTACTCGCAAAGGCTTATGGGATTTACCGAAAAGGTGAATTATCCTCATTCCTCATGGCAATATACCAAGAAGTTCAACATCTATATTGATCTGCATGGCAGAGGATCACTGTATGAAATTGAACAAGTTCAACGCATGTGCATTTAAATTGATCTGCATGAAATAAGTTACATAAAATATAATAGGCCTATTATAATTTGAAATGAAATAAAATGTTGTATGAGTTTATATTTATATAACATAATTTTGTGGGCTAATGAAGAAGAAAAACCTTACTTGCAAAACAGATCTAAATATGGTGCTGCATGCTGACAGGCCAGTAAATGTCATTACCGGTTAGGACAGGGAGGCATGCTGGCAGGTCTAGTATACATTCAGTGCCGTACTAATTAACGCTGTTACTTTCTTATTCGGCTAAAATGACAATTTTGACATCCTCGTCTGTTTACAAACAGGTAGACAAAAGACCTGTCAAAACTGTTCCGGTTGTCCAAACACTCAAGTATCATAAGGATGGTCCACAATAGAGTGATTCACTTCAAGCAGCATGAATAGGGGATTAAAAAGCTGTGAAGTAGCACCATGTGCTTCTTTTGTCCAATTTGCCATCAAGATTTCAAATGGAAACAGTTCAGACCCAGGACACAATCATTTTGCAGACAATTTACATGTAGACATAAATGGCCAAATCATGTAACATTGTAAAATTACAATTCGAACATTAAAAAGGTTGAACTTTAATTTAAATAGACATCCAAAACACACAAAATATTGACTTTGACCAAATATTGTTCAGGTATTGAAAAACATACTAAATTTCAAAACATGACAAAAACATTATAACAGCTGGTGAGCTGGACCAACTATAAAAAAGGCATTCATAATCATGGCACTGAAGAACAGTCCCAAGAGGAGATTACTGGTTTTAAAGATCAACAAGATATGGGATAGTACTTGGCCGAAAGTGCTCGGTTCTGGCGGGCACAGAATTGGGAAAAATTGTGGGAATTACGCAAATTGAGACCATGGCTCTGAAGTTTCGTAGGAGGGATTAATGACTGTGTTCGGCTGTTCACTCATTTTTAGGCAGCCCTTCAACAAACCTACCTACAGCAGTGCCCCACCCTCCTATCAGACAGAGAGTCAAGTTTACAGCTAAGCAGCGCATCATGATATGAACTGTGATTTCCTCCAAGGATTGTTCTACAGGCTCTATTTTGGATAGACTCTTTGGATTGCTAACACTGAAATGCTAGAATGCCACACAACATTAGCATACCCGGTACTCAAGAATCGGTCTTACATATCTCTTCACTGTCAGAGCCAAACATCTTGAGAGATCTTAAGTTAGCATGAACTTGTATTATCTTTTTAACCCTTACTTTTTCTCGGGTACGGTTTTAAACCAATGACCCCTCAAGTGCCAGACACGTGCACGGGCCTACCTTGCCACGGGGTCTAGCTTAAGTAGCTTTACCGGCCAGGCTATCTGTGACCATGACTGTTTGTATGATTGATGAGGCAATCGCATCACGTGGGACACCTGCCTGTGCATATGTCGAATTGAGGTTTTTTGATGCTTGGTACTGTTAGGGTTAAGCATGTTATTAACCTGGATGTCCCACTTGAGGTTGTTCTTAAGATGAATGCCAAGATAATGCCAATTTTATGGCTAAAAATGGGTGCTGTGGACAAAAAACCCAGTACGTGAGTGTACGTGTGGGATTTAATGCGTATATCGCTGTATGTGGTAAATTATCAACGTTGTCAACTTTCATGCATGATTTTCTCGCTTGCTTTGCGGAATTACTCATGTACTCGTGGCTGTTTTGTGTTGCTTTTGGGGGATTTTTGGGCATCAAATTTTTGCATGGATTCTTGCAAAATTCTTCTGTGTGATTCTTGCGGCAGCTTACAAAATTTTACCCTTGAGATCTGAGGGTCTGTGATTGACTGATCAGAACGAGGATCGAGGATCAGAAAAGAGTCCCAATAATGTGCTTTTCTGAATGAAATTAGCCATTTTAGGATTACGATGCATGTCGAAGGGTCATTTTCCAGATATTTATGAACTAAGGTGCCACTTTATTTGTTTCCCACAATGTTCGGGTTTGGTTCACTAGGAGGCCGGTCGAGTGCAGATCCGTCGGAACACGCTTTTTAATACGGAATAAACGCTAACCTCATTGTGACATCATCCAAGCAGCAAAGTTCATTTCCCATTGAAAAATTGTTATCCGACGGATCTACAGTCGACTATTCTGCTAGACACTTCACAGATTTTTAATCCCCTATTCATGTATGCAGCATGAATCATGGTATTGTGGACTATCCTTCTGATACTTGAGTGTTTGGATATTACCGAAACAGTTTTGACAGGTCTTTTGTATACTGGTACCTTTTTGTTATTAAACAGACAAGGAGGGCAAAATTTGTCATCCTCCCTGAATATGGAAAATAATAATAATAATAATAATGGAGCGTATTTCTACCGCGCAAATTCATCAAAAAGATCTCAGGGCGCGAAAACAAAAAACAAGGACACACAGTGAAACAAAAAAAAAAACCTTAAGAATCAGGGAAAGCATGTTGGAAAAAATGCGTTTTAAGACTACATTTGAATTGAGCGAGAGAAGTGATATTGCGGATGGTGTTGGGAAGGGAATTCCAAGCTACAGGGGGAGCATAACGAAAGGAACGCATACCGGCAGATGATAAATTAACATGCGGGGTCCTGAGAAGTTTTTCAGATGATGAACGGAGGGAGCGTTGAGGAACATAAGTACAGAGAACCGAGGAGAGGTAAGATGGAAGGGTACCCTCAAAGTGCCGGTAAGCAAACACACATAATTTAAACTGAATCCGGAATTTTATGGGTAGCCAATGAAGCTCATAAAGTATGGTGGTGATATGATCATATTTACGTTTTTTAACAATGAGCCGGGCGGCAGAGTTTTGGATCATCTGGAGGGATTGTACGAGCATGCGTAGCATGCCCGCGGAAAAGAATATTTCTTGATGTTGTTGTATACGGTATTTTTAAATATTATGGAAATAAATGAATGAAATGAAATGAATGAAATCCAACCAGTGTTCGATTTACAAATTTTTTCCTACCTGCACTGGTGCCTGCAGTCCAAAAAACTCTACATGCACAGTAAAAATTGTATTCGTACATGTACCATAAAAATCGTACAAGCACCAAGACATGGAAACATAATAAGCCCTTTCGTAAATTTGTTTGCGCATGCACAAAATTCCTTGCTTGTGAGATACAATGTAAACGGCAAGCAGTGAAGCAACAAGTAAATAAACAAGTACAAAATCCACTGCCATTGTTCAAAACAGCTTCTTTATATCCGAAACGTTATTAAAACCAGTATGAATCCATTTGCCTATTGTACACTTTCCATATTTGTAAGTGCAATCAGCAGTGCTTTCAAGATTTCACCAAAATTGGATTGTGGCGTTATTGTGCATGGTTTCTGCTAAATATTGCATTGCATGATGGGTAATGAACTGAACATTACAAAAATGTAAGTCGGTGGTGGCCAGATGCTGGATGGGAGACCAAGTATAAGTATATTTATATGAACATTAAGTTGGTCTTGGCCAGATGCTGGATGGGAGACCAAGTGTAATTTAAAACCTGTCACTATTTCTATATATCGTCATCGCGATAAGGATTTGATATCACGATATCGTAGGGCGCGATATCGCCCAAGCCTACTTCCTACATGTGTTTTTAATATTTTTGGGTCTTGATGTCAATGTTTTCTAAAAAAAGCGCAGTGATTTAAAGTACGCTACGCACACAAGCACAATGCCTAGACGTTAATCCACAAGCCTCAGCACACTTTACAGGTTGTCGCTGACCACTACGGCCCCACAACATTCCATGAACGATTTAACAACAATTCAGGGACTTTGCTGTTGCAAGAGCGCATACCCTAGAATTCCGCAAATAACCTTCGCAACCAGGATCAGCTCCCCGAGTTTCGTACGGATTTTGACAAGACAATTAGCAGTAAGTTCCTTGTCCAGGGGAATTTTAAGCTAACTCAATTTTTCCATGAGTGTGTACTAGGCACCGCCAGGGACCAGGATTCGAACCTGCAACCTCTTGCACCATAGTCGAACGCCTTATCGATTGAGCTAACTTGACTGCCGGGTTCTTGTTTTGCCGGCAAAAACTGTTTTTGCCAGCAAGGCTGGCAAAATCTGGCAAAAACCTGTTTTTGCCAGTTTTTTGCCTGGTTTAAAATGGCAAAAACTGGCAAAAACTCACATATAGTCATTCAAATATTAAAAAGTAACACAGTGAGCTCATAAACTTTTAATGAATCATTCAACATATTTTTTGTCTAATCAAGTCCTTAAAATGAAAAAGTTTTGAATTTGATATATGACATATTTTGGTTAAATGCACTTGAGCAATAAAAACGCATGCCTTTAATTTCTTAATATGGTACTTATAATTACAAAATCTGGCCTTGCTATGCTCAGGAAATTATTTAACTTAATAATTTGTTTTGAGATGAAAAAACTGAACTATAAAATCACTTCTTTAATTTTTGCCAGCAAAAACTGTTTTTGCCAGCGGTTAAAACCACAGTTAAAACCGTGTTTTTTTCCACTTGCGGCAAAAACTTGCGAACCCTGCTTGACTGCTTACATAAGAGCATAACACTTGCATAAGAGCATAACACATGGAAAATATTGATGAGCTAGCTAGAAATTGTAAGTGAAAACAGGAAAGTAAAATTAAAGCGGAACCTCTCAAATGCCTCTCAAAACGAAATTGGAATATGCTATTTCTTCTGAATGCATCTAAAAATTTAAATGCACATGTGTAGGTAAGTTAGGAAAGCTTTAAAAATGTGTTACACTTCCATGAACAGCAAACAAATTGTGTGCATTTTGAGTGTGTGCATGCGGTATTTTCATCACATTTTCACGGCAGTGATTACTAAATGTATGAATCGGAAATCTGAATTGGATCGGCCGATCAAAAAGAAAAAGGATTGGAGATAGATCGATGCAGAAAAAGAGGTGATCGGTTCTACACTAAATGAAAGTGACAGCTCCTATGTGCAAGGGGTACATGTATGGGAATTGGTAGATGACGATTGACATCACGTTTAAATCAATTGCGCTAACCCTTCTAAGCAAAGTTGGAATTTAGACTGAGTCCCAGTGTCTCTCTCTGTGAAACTATGTATCCAATTCCGAGGTGGCAGTTTTAAAATGGCGTTCGCACAACCCAATGATTGTGCATACATGTAGGTGTTGAGGTACTGCAGCCTAGTCAGAATACCCCAAATGGCTTCACGATCAACGAATTATTTTGCATGGGTTTTTCCAACTCGTACTTACTGCTTGTTTACACTTCATATATTGGCCTTGTCATATCAATCTCTAGCGCAAGTTACCTGCACAGAGGGATATGCATGCATTCGCGCAAATGTGACCAGCTCCAACAAAACCCGGAACAAGTCTCCAGACATGTTTTTGAGTTATAGGCCTTTAACCCTAACCCTACCCGTGGTTTTTGTGCTATCGGAAGGGAAAGAAGGAACGAAAAAGGAGAGAAGATGAAGAAGAAAGTCACTTGGCACCCCCGGGATTCGAACCTCGGACCCCTCGCATGCCACGCAGAAGATCCCCAGCATGTAGCTACACAGGTGACGTTGGCCCGCCAAGCGATTCCCTGGGTATATATGACTTGGTCTGATTGCGCCAGCAAGTCCCGTGGAATGCATGCACGCAGAGTGGTTTTAATAGTGAGCTTTAGTGAGTCCTAGTTGGGTTAGGGTTAAGGAGGCATATAGGAAAAACATGCATATAGCTTAACCCTAACCCTACCCGTGGTTTTTTGGCTATCGGAAGGGAAAGAAGGAGCGAAAAAGGAGAGAAGATGAAGAAGAAAGTCACTTGGCACCCCGGGATTGAACCTCGGACCCCTCGCATGCCACGCAGAAGATCCCCAGCATGTAGCTACACAGGTGATGTTGGCCCGGCCAACGATTCCCTGGGTATATATGACTTGGTCTGATTGCGTCATCAAGTCCTGTGGAATGCATGCACGCAGAGTGGTTTTAATAGTGAGCTTTAGTGAGTCCTAGTTGGGTTAGGGTTAAAGATCACATTCCCATAAAAAATGAAATTTTGGAATTCTTAATTTCATGATATTTGACTGTGGGATTAAGTGTACTCTCAAATCCTTGAAAGTACTTATTAATAAGAGTTTTATTTAATCAATAAATAACAGAACTTTGAACTACCGTACCGTAAACTTTCGCCTAATGGCGCAAATGGGCTCCTTTGCCTTGGGGTAAATTTCATGTACAAATAGAGAGCTCCCTCCTCTAAAAATCCCAACAAGAATTAAGGGTATGTGCCCTTATTTGCTGGTTGGATTTTTATGAGGGCACTTTTAGTTTGTGTCTAAAATTCCAGTTACATCAAGGGGGCCCATAGCGCCATTAGGCGAAAGTTTACGTTATGATAATCCCTATTCAATCCTGTGTAAGGCAGTACAAACTAATTGCCCCATTACCCAGAATAGCAATTTAGCAAAAATATCAATGTATCATTTACAAAATTATCCATGGGGATATCTTGAAAAGTATTGATGCTATATAACTTTGGTATCATTTTAAAATGTATTGTCTAGTGCTATCTGCCTGCTGCAGGTCCCGCAGCTCAATAATAAAAATACTGATGCCCTATATAATACATAAGAACATACGTACATACAATTTAAGTACATTTAATATAGCGCTGTTACATCAAGATCAAAGCGCAGTATGAACCAGTGAAAAACGGCAATAAGAGAAAATGGCAAATATATACAATACAAGCAAAAATGTTACTACAATTCATCATTTGGATACAAATTATGTGTTTTCAGACATTTTCTGAACTTAGCAAGTGTGTCACAGCTTCTGATTTCAGCTGGTAAGTTGTTCCAGATGTGCGGAGCGATATCCGGTTATGAGTGTTTTAGTAGGAGTGCGAAAACAAAGCAAAACCAAAGCAAAGGTCGGCCATTTTTGTTTCACGTCTTTTTCACTGTATCAATCTGTCATTTTTTGCTGCCCCCACCCTATTAACTCTCTGTTTGTCGAAATAAAATACTGCATCTGCCATGATACGGCTGGGCCTACTCAAATACCCCGCCAAATGCACTGTAGGAATGAGTGAACCTTGTGTGTTGTGTTGTGTGTGAACTTGATGACATTCACAGCGGTACTACATGTAGTAGTGGGCACATAGGTTATGGCATGTATGTAAAGGACATTTTAAAATAAGCACCCTTGTGAAATCATGTTTATTATGCTGCATTGCTTAAATACTTTATAGCAAACTACATTGAATGATTGCATTGCAAAGTATATTTGACTAGATCACAATAGATATATTGATGTACCTCTACCGAATGTATAGGACTACTTGTTCCAAGTAAACAATTGTGAAAGCATGAAAACTATTGGTTGTATCATAGTATCAGGAAGTAATTGTGATGTACTGTTTGGTGTCATAATAAAAATGGAAAAAAAAAAAAAAGACCCCATAGATGAACAGTGAATGCAGTTTTTCTGCACCAACTTCCCCAAACCAGCATAGTGATAATGTGTAGTAAAGAGAGGGGAGGGTGTTGACATTGAAAGTACATCATTACTAAAGTGTGCAATTAACTGTGAAATCCTCATCAGGTAAATCCTGAGGTATTATACATGTACCATGGTGGAAAATGGTGGTTGGGGGAGGGGAGTATTTACATGTACTGGCAAGAACAATTTGGGCTCAAATTGGAAGTACTGAATCACCACCCACGAAATACTCAATAAACAATAAACATTTGTTTCAGGGTTCCCACGGTCCTTGAAAGTCCTTGAATTTGAAAACACCTCTTCAAGGCCTTGAAAGTCCTGGAAATTTGCACAAGGTCCTTGAAAGCCCTTGAAAATTGGAATTTTACCTAAAGTATAATTTTGACAAAATTTGGGGAGTGGAGAGGAGCTGTCACTTTTGTTAATATGCAGCTTTATGTGTAGTGGTAAGTCCTTTGAAAATCACGCTTTTGGACCTCGAAAAGCCCTTGAATGTTAAAGGTTTCAAGGTGTGGGAACTCTGTTTTCAAAGATTAATTTTACTTTCAAATGTCAACTTTGCCAAGTAAACATGTGTAATGCTAAATAATAAATACACTTTAGCAGATTCAACCCATCGTGGGACGTTTTTACAACAAATTCATGCTACCGGGCGATCATGCGTATCACGCTATGCATGACTGGCAGATGATTGACCAGCAGCCTGGATTTGTTGGAAAAACGTCCCACGATGGGTTGAATCTGATATAGTTCAATACTGTACACTGAACTGTTGTTCCCAGTCCACTCATGTCAGGGGTCGTCATTCTTGATCATAATAATGTGAAAAACAATTTTCAAAGTCAGTTGGGTGTATATCATGATAAGGATAAGGATCTACGTGCAAATGCAAGATACACATTGTGTATGGGCTTGACACCACTTGTATCATTTTTGCTTGATGCTATTGCCTTGGTATTTTTCCACGATTTCCTGGTATTTGCATATATAGATTTCCAGTCCCCCATTTCCCATGCATGCACGGATGGGCAGTTGAATGAATATAGCATGACATACACCCTCGTTCCAGCCACTCATCCATGATCACGTGCCCACATGGAGGTTGGGGGATGCAAAGACTTAGGAATACATTCAAAATAGGACATTGTGATCATTCAATTGCCCGGCCCAATTGCCCGGCCGAGTGTAGTCAATTGCCAACCATACATACTCCCTCTTCGCTTCTGGCTAAAATTGAGAACTTCGCAATTTGCGTTGAGAGGGAAATGACTGGTCTTTTTAAAAGTACTATAGCCGTGTTCAGACGCATGGGTTTACACCCGGCGGAAGGTCGGAGGATGGTCGTGTTAAGCACTAGTCGGCGGAAGGTCGTGGGAAATGTCGGAGTAGTGCCAGTGTGAACGCTAGTCGTGATAAGCTCCTCCGACCTTCCCACGACCGATTTACTCCTGACTTTTGTCAGAATAACGCGTAAACACGACCTGGTGGGTCGGAGTAGCTGCCCGTGTGAACAAGTATAACACGACCAGTCGGAGTAAGGTGAACTTTCACAATGAGCTGGTGACTTTTTGTTTGCTTTTTGGGAAATATCACCATTAAGCAAGATGCCATGTTCATCAATACACCATTTCATACCTCAGTCATCATTCTAATTGTCACTGAGCTCCTCGCTGTCGATCATGTTGATGGGCAAACAGTATAGTGATGCAGGGTAGGCGTGGAGAAATTAGTAGTAAAATGTCGAAAAAAAGTATTTAAAAGCATAATAACAAATTGCGGCTGACAAAAAAAGTAAAACATTGTCAGCAGCAATTTGTTTTGACCAATAAATAAACAAATTTCGTATTGGTACTCCGAGTATTTATTTTTTTTTTTATTTATTTATTAGAACATACACTTTTGTAACAGTGGCACACGCCAATCCGGCGGTGCGTTCATAAACAAGATATTAAAGAAAACAAAGCAAATTCAATGGTCCCCTGCGAAGGTCGTGTTAAATATGTCTGCGAGCCCGTGATAAAGTGGTCGGAGTAAGCGTGTGTGAACGCGTGCGTGTGAAATGAAGTAAATTCTTTGGAATGCCGGTGTAAATTTACGCCGACTTGTACCCACGTCTGAACATGGCTAATATAGAAGAGTACCGGTACCCAAGTTCTAAAATCAATGTTTGTGCAGATACATGGTTTATGTAATGTTATGATAAAAGATCATTGAATTAGGTTCAAGGATTTGTGATGGACTGCGGGATGGACTGATGGCATCATGTGATCATATGTGATGAGTTGATCTTTGCACTTTTATGTAATAGGCCTTCATTGTAGAAGTTGTACATGATTGTTTCAAAGACTCTTGAACTATTGATTGTTGTACCTTACAAATATTTTATGAAAATACTCTTGAACTATTGATTGTTGTACCTTACAAATATTTTGTGAAAATACTCTTGAACTATTGATTGTTGTACCTTACAAATATTTTATGAAAATACTCTTGAACTATTGATTGTTGTACCTTACAAATATTTTGTGAAAAGACTCTCCAAGGTTCATTATTATATCAGGCATGCATGCGCTTACGGAATATCAATTTTCATGGTTTTGTTTACTAGCTGTACACACATGTAGCATAACAATGTAAATGTACATGGACAGTAGCATTGATGAGATGATGGCTGGCTGACCATGGAGTGGTTTTACTAGTTTCAGATTCACATTGTGATCATTTAATACCCAATTGTGAAACTTTTAGGTCTTTGTAAATCACTCATGATTGTATCCCACCTATTTCAAAAATGATTGTTTGATTGGTTTGTTTGTTTATTCATTTGTTTATTTGTTTATTTGTTTATTTATACATTTATTTATTTATATAAATTTATTTATTTATTCTGTTATTTATTTGAAAATTTAAATTCTTTATTTATTTAAAATTTTATAACCTTTATTTATATATGTACAGTATTTTTAAGTTCCAAAAAGCAGCCATATTGATGCTTGAAAAAGTGTTTTACAACAGAAGCAAGAAACAAGCAAACAAAATCAAACTTTGAAAAAAAAATTATTGATCTTCTGATACATTTGATTTGACCTAAGAAACCAGGCAACCACAAGATTCAGATTTAATTCAAGCTTCAGTGTCTTTCAGCAACAGTAATCCTATCCTAGTAGTTTAAATTTAGTGCAAACAATACTGAACGCAATCAACCCCTCTGCTGTGTGCTTTTCACTTGGATTATAATTGCTATACTGCCCTCACTTGGTCAGATTATTTAAGAGAAACTTTGGGCTACTGACATCACATGACTTACCAACTGAGCAAATTTGTTTTGATATGCATGGCATTGGTATTGAATCCACTTTTCCCATTGCATATTTCATTTGGAAACTGCTTTTATATATTGACCACAAGTAAATAAAATATCTATGGTACCAATTGTGACGTATTTAAGTGATTTGTTGATTTGGCCATTGAAGTCACACACCCATTTAGCAAAACCAGGGTTACACTGTACCTTCAGTAAACTGTAATTTTAGATTATCCTGTTCATTGTACTTCCGTAGCATATATGTTTGCAAAATACAACTTGCACATTTTAAGCTCTGTAACAGAAAAAAATCAGACAGCAATTCTCACTCTTTTATTGCCAGATTAAACGTCTGAAATTACTGTGCATGGCTTGCAGAAAGTAGTAGTTTATAAAATAATTGGGCAAAGTAAATCAAGACGGTGGGCTAGCCTATTACAAAGTAACACACTTTTCCATTTAAAATCCTGCTGTTCTATTTTTTTTAAGGGGCCTTGAGAGAAAGTGTATTAATCATGATTGCCTCACAGATCATCATGATTTTAAAACAAAGAAGGGGTTGATGTACTTTTAATAAAATCATGTACATTTCAATCTGAATATGATTTCTAGCTACTGTATATAAATTTGATAGAACTTGCAGGTGAAACACCACCCATAAAAATATTTACAACTTCATTGTATGACTAGGTTTGTTGTTCATCATGTTCATAGAAACTGTAGGATGCTGATTTCTAGATGATCATCAAGCAAACAATATCTTTGAACAAAAAAATATACTTCCATGTATTTAAAAGAAACACATCCATCTCTTGCCAAATAGATTTCTTGAAATTACTATGTTATTGTTGAATCACTTCCTTTATTGGGCAACCCTATCTTCTGCCCACACATATCAAGCAAATTGTGCATGTAGACTGCTGCTTACCATAATCTAGTGTTCATAAAATACTTCTTGCATTGATCCAGGCTGACAATGCGGGCAAAAATTTTTTCTCACATACATACTTTAGGTTGATCATAAGTATGAGACCATACCTAGAATGCTTGTCCCTTTTCCCTGGAGTAAACCGAAGCAAGTGAGAATGTCATAAAAAATAAAACCTTACTTCATTTGGTTTTTGATAAGCTTAAACTTAAGATTAAAAAACCACAGTTATTGCCAGTTTGGAATACCGTACATTAAAACTCATCATTTCAACATCAATGGATTTAACTGATGTAAACTAAGGACAGTTTACAATGTACTTTTGCCACTAAATAAATAGTATAGTTTTCAGCACCACAAAAATCATGTTATAATTAGGGCTGGACCATTTTCACAGATTCCTTTTTCAAAGGTGCACTGACAGCCTCCCAGACATGGTTGGACTCAAAATGGCAGACCCATTACTGATAACATGCCCCATGTTCTATAGTAATCCTAAGAGAAAGTACATAAAATAGTATGCCTAAAATGGAGCCATTCAACAGTTATCTCCAGAAACTGCAGCGTCTTTGCAATTGGATGGGTCCAGTTGAATGAAATACAACTTGAGGATCAGTTTGTTTTACTATGAAAACATAGATAATAATAATAATAATATATTGTGTGTCCTTCATGTAAATATATCAATGACACCAGCAGCTAAAATGCCATTGTCAAATAAATTATTTAGGAAACAAGACATGTTGATATTATCAACAAGCACTTTCTTGGGAAGTTCTGCTTCAGTATGAAAGAGCTCATGGGCGAGAATTACAGGATATGAAAGTCACCAAGTTCAAATAAGCTTGTAAAAGTAGCTACATGTAATTTTGTATTAAATGTAAATGAGGTATTGACATTGGATATATAATACAGGATGTCCCAAACAGTTGTGTAACCACTTAAATCAATCATAACTCAAATAACAACCAAATGGAAAAGTTATGTCTATTTAAAGGATATTATTGGGACGCCCTGCAAGTGAAATAGAACACATATCTATGAACTGAGTTGTTGACTTTTAAATGGAAGCCATCATTTGTAGAATTTGAAAAAAGTTTGTAGAAAGTTTGGCTTGCAAAATATCCTGACCGGACCAAGAGGTTTTGTGTGCCAACTCATATCAGGAAATCAGACATTTAGGGTGTAAGGATAGTATGAGGCAACAGTAATTGTAGTAATACGTGTTCCAGCACCTTAGTAAAGAAAAAATGGTTTAGTTAAGGCGGTATCCTTGACTACTATGATACCAAATGCAGTGTCTACAGCTATTACAAAACAGGAACTGGATTTGTTATCTGGCTTCCATTTGGTATAGGTTTTGTGTTGATTTCAGAAAGTTCAACACAAACATGTCCTATAAAGTCAACTCAAGGTCATCATCCGCGTCTTCGTCCCAGTCCAACGCCGGCTGCTCAGGAAGAACAAAACTCTTTGATGTCATCTTGAAGCTTTTGATGGTCGGGGACTCGCAGGTGGGGAAATCGTCTTTGTCACTCAGGTTTTCGGACAACAAGTTTAGAGAGAACTTTGTATCGACAATTGGTAGGTTGCGTTATTGTGAGGATATGAGGTGTCATGGCATTTTAACAAGGAAGTGTGTTGGCTAAGCTATTCCTTTCACTGTTGCGTGGTGTTTCTCACTGGTACAGGATTTGATCAGATTGTGCTGTTTTGATACAAGGTATTAATATGCACTAATGGTGAAAGATTGATCAAACTTGTCTTTGGTGGTTTTTTTAATCAATTTTAAACATAAGTCTGATCCAGGCTGATTGCTCATGACCATAATACAAATGTAGGCATACCCAGGATTGTGTTTAAAAATGGATAGGCCATACATTACATGTAACACAATGTTCCTTTGCGCCGAATTGATTTGCCGATTTCAGATATTCATTAAGTGACAACTTTTGTGTTGGACAAAAGGGTTCCACCATTATAGTGGTAACCGAATCAACAACATATAGACGCTTGGCCCAACACGCAATGTTTCAATACCGTAAAGATTCGACTAATGGAGCACATGGGCTCCTTTGCCTTCTATGCCTAGGGGAAAATTTCATGTACAATTAATAGAGAGCTCCCTCCTGAAACCCCCAACAAGAATTAAGGGTCTCTGCCCTTATTTGCTGGTGGCATGTTTATTGTTTAGGGGCAGGTACTTTTAGTTTTTGTCTCAAATTCCAGTTATGTCTAGGGAGTCCATAGCGCCATTGGGCGAATCTTTACAGTAAGTGATTAGAGAAGTCATGTAAAGCGCCTTCCTGAGAAAGTGACCAGTACCTAAGTTTGTACAGACATAACCCAAAGATGTGTTTGGGTGGACACCACGCACCAGCACACAAAACAGACTCAAACCTTCAATGCTTGGTTTGTTTCTACCTACACTCCATTTTATTATGAATTTGCTAATTATCCAGAAGCCTTGATGCGTTGAAAAGGAAAACATCCGGTGGGGTTGGGGTTATTAATGGATGTTGATTGTGTACGTCTTCATGAATATTGATTGGCAACAGTGTCTTTCTAAAAGGACAACAAACAAAAGAGTATAGCATCTGTTGAGTATAGCAATCACAACTTCTGTCAGTGAAACATTCAAATTTTCTTCAAAATACATTCTCATGTGTAGCCTTAGCCTTGATTGCAAGGCCAGTGGCGTAGTGTGGGTCATCATATTGGGGGGCACCGACCATGATGGGGGCACCGGGTCTGATTGGGGGGCACAAGCCGTTTGTCGGCAATTTTCCTATGGGGTTTTCTAAATTTTGCAATCGCTTGGGTGCGCCCCCCCCCATTCCCCTATGACGCTACGCCACTGTGCAAGGCAGTGTCGAGTATGGGTTATCAAGCCCAAGCCCACAGATATAGTGGTATTGTGTGTCGGATGACAATTCTCTAACCATGGGGGGCAGATTCCAAGATAGCTGAAGACACAGCCTTAGCAAATATGTGTCCTCAGTTTAATGTGTTACTTTGAAAAAATTCTGTGATTCTCAAATTCTTTGCAGGGGGTTAAGAATACCAAATAGACCATGTAGAAAATAATGAGATGTTGCTAGCTCAACATGAATATTTATGAGTAGTCAGTCATCCAATCATGCACCAAGAAAACAAAGCTCATGTCACGTTTTTCATATTTGTTGCCTGTGTTTACCACATCCATATAGTGCCTCATTTATAATGAATTAGCATGACAAGTTGAACAAGACTCTCGGGTAGGGCAGTTCATCTTTCTTGCACGATCAGAGATTGAGTAGATGGTATGTGACTAAGAAAAAAATTGGTTGCAACGGTTTTTTAATTGACAGCTGTTCGTATGCAGTAGGAAATATGCACGGCCGGTCAGCCAGCAGGGGTGATCGTTTGGCCATACTATCCCTTGTTGGCTTTTGTAACAAGATTTTAGACTGGGTTCGTTAGTTTTGTGTCCATCATGCAGTATTCATGCTGTTTCCCAGGGATCATTGGTGTTTGGAGTTCAGTAGCAGTCAAACCTCTCTTATCCGGACCTCATTTATACGGATCTCTCTGTTATCCGGATGTGTGAATTTCACAGGAAAACCTGTATTTAATAAATTACTAGTACAGTAGTAGATTTAAAACAACAGTCACAAGACTTACAACTAAAAGTATTTGCAGAGCTGTGATAGCTTGGGACCTGCATCTACAGGTCTTCTTTAGCCACTGAAGAGATTATTCCACTTGACTTTCCTCTTGACTACCAGATATTGATTGCTTTTGGTCAAGTGACAAAATCTTGTTGTAAACAACTGGAAGATCATGGCGCCCCTGGTCTCTGTTGAGGTCGCTGCCAGTTCTCCTTATTTGGAAATTGGATCGCTTCTCTGACCCCTCCCCTGAACCAATCTTCTTCCAGAATACGCACACCATCCCAGTCGATACTAATGGTGCTCCTTAGTGATGTGCTCACCAACTGGGGAAGTGGGGCGTTCGTGTTCACTAATACGTGTTCTTAACGAGCGTATGTACCACACCCAGTTTGTGCTGCAAGGGAAGGTGGGAGGCAAAATTCAGGTATTGATTGGTGTGGGTAGACTTGCAATATATCTGGAAAGACAATGAGCCGTTCTCTTCGGGTTTGATCATGACGTCAAGCATTGGAAGTTGTCCATTGGATTTGCCTTCCATGGTGAACTTTATTGATGGATGGCATATCACTGGCAGGTGTTTAGTGATGAGTGAAACTCTCAAAAGGGCTCATCTTCCAGCATTATTACAATACATCATTTTGAGTAATCTTTTGTTGTTCTAATTTTGGTACTTTGGTTTTGCAATGGAGATCTACACGTTCTGGTCAAATACATCCCAACGCTTCATATAAAACCAGAATAAAGATTAATTGTTTAAGCTGTGTTCTGTAGTATCTTAGGACTTGTGTCGTGATTGCTTTCTTCTACATGTATGTGTCTACTATTCTTATGGCATTTCATTGTCATAATTTACTTATCTGGATTTTTCACTTATCCGGCCAATGCTTGGTCCCTACAAAAGAGGTTGGACTATATTACATGTACATCTACAAATCACTATGTAAAAGGGTAATTGATCTTATTTCCCTAAATCCAATGCTTTATTTCTCCATTTGGCCAGATTCCATAACAAATCTAGCTTGTGTTACTAAACTATTACATTGTCTTCCCAGTGTCTGTCAGCATGATCAGTAGTGGCATGTAGTGTCCCCTAAAACAAATAAAGTAAAGTTCAATGTATTGTGCAGAAGCTGTCACCTTGGCAAATGGAATCTGTACTGAAAGGTACAGAAATGTTATACAAAATAGAATGTTTATGAGTTCAATGGTAAGAATATTTTCACGAGGTGAAATATGGACTGTTCCATTCAACAAGGCTTTGCAGAGTTGAATGGAACGTTGTTTGTTTTTTCACCGAATGGAAATATTCTTTCAATATTTCCATTGAACGAATAAAAAACATTCAATATTTGTTTTATATTTAACTCATAAATACGCTCCCTTGCTTCCACTTAATTTTATAAATCACCAGGAAAACAAAATAAATTAAAAGATATCTAAATACAAAAAATAGCAGAAATAATCAATAATAGTTGGCCAATCAAATGACAAGAAACTTTGTATGAGTTATATAAAACTGATATGATCCTTGGCTGCTGAGGCAATTCCACTGTGTCTGCCATGATGGAGGGAATGGGAGTAATCTTCATTTAGGTCAAAATGGTGTACTACTAGCCCATAGATCCTATAAATGTATGCTGCAGGGTTAGATTTAGAGGGGTTTTACATGCACAGATGCATGTAGCATTGGTTATGTGCATGTAAAATTTTGCCTGTGCATGCAAAAATTTTATGACATTCAGTCCATAGAAAAACTGCAGTGGTGCATGTAACTTTTATTTTCTAAATTGACCCCCCCCCCCCTATGCTATTTGCCATACAACCTGGACAACTTGACAACTGCACTGAAGGTGTTGCATATGATGCCAATTGTGACCCTCAGTGGTATAGGAACAACTCTAAATAGATTGTTGAACTAGTTGAACTAGGGAGGAAGGGGTTGTAATGCATCAATTACATTTTTCCTAGGCTTTAAAAAAACATTAACGTAGGGCTGCTAAGAATACGCAATTGCATTTTTTTGCGACACAATTTGCGTATTTCGACTCCAAATATATTTTTGACATTTTTGAAAAAAATTTAAAAAGTAAAAAAAATTTTTTTTTAATTGCATTTTTTTTTAAATATTTCATGGATTTGGAGAGTCCCTTGACCTAGAGCAAAGTACTGCAATCATTTGTGATTGATTCTAAAAAATTTGCAAAAACGGTTTAGATTCCTCCATTTACTTCTCCCCAATGCACAGTTAGACTGCTTTAAAGTCCCTTTTTGACAAACATTTCACCAGCTATGCCCTCCCACTCTACCCAGAGAAAAAGGAAATGCCCTCCCTCTCTAGGGATGTTGCGGTTTTCGTTGTGAGATGAGTTGATATTGAAGTATGAATTTCAAATGGGGCTATTAAAGTAGACTACAATGCACCCATCCATCACTACACAAACAAATGGTTGGGCTTGTAAAATTAGTGTCTCATTTTAGTTACATAGTAAAAAAATTAACAAATTAGCCAAAAAAAAAAGAAACAACGATGTGTTTTTATCCCTGCTGCTCACTATTTCTAGTTATTTCTTGGAGAATACACAGGCTAGAATTCCATGTACAAGAAATATGCTTCTGAATGAGGTTTTGTTTTGATGAAAGGTAGACACCTTCCACAGAATCATTATTTGGAGTTTGAGCAACTGTATTACTGATACAGGCAGCTGTACAAGCATGTATTATTGTGAGACCAATCTATTGTAATGCTTTTGTGGAGGGTGGTGTGTGCTTTTTGTCTCGTGTCAAAAAAATCCTCATTCAGAGGCATATACTGTATATGCTTGCATTTTTTTAATGTGCAAGAAAACTGTCGCATGTCTGCAAAGCACACACTACTACAGGAGACGGGCTTGTTTTTTTGGGTGTTTTTTTTTGCCTTATTTTTGTAGGCCCTCGCTATAATGAAATAATTGGAAGGGCTTTTTTATGCTGGTTTCCTTTCTGTTTTCATAAGGCACTTCACAATAAATTCTTAGTTGAACTGTTTAAGATTTTTAAAAAGGCATGAGGCAACTTTTAACTTTTAATTATTAATTATTAATTACTTTATTTTCTTTATTTTGCAACAAGCGGTCACAGCCAAATATCAACAGTATATTTTAGCACTGCGGATTTAATGATATTGCAATTATGGTTGAATTTATACATTGATAATAATGCCATCATTCATAGTTTAAAAGATGATCAAAGTAAGAAAGTAGCAAATTAATGTAGGCTAATTAAAATGTCATTTAACTGAGAAAATGTCAAATAAAAATTGAATAATTAAATCTTTTGCAATTCTCAATTTTGGAGGCAAGAGGGAAACAGTCAACTCAAAATCAATTGTGAAGGGCCTAATCGAAGTGCAGTGGGTCATCTGATGTTTACACAGTCTAATCATCCATGACATTCCTTTAAAGGATCACTAATTATTCTGTTCAAATTTAAAGACTAATTAGGCCAATTACAATTGATTCTTAGTTTCCTGTTTCCCGCCCGCGTCCAAAGTAGAGAATTGAAAAATATTTAATTATTTTATTTATATTTTGGATTTTCTCTTTAAAAATAACTTTTAATGACTACCATTTGCTACTTTCTGACTTTGATCATATCATCTATAATGATGAATAAACATAGAACCTAATTGTACCATTACTTATGTATAAAATCAAACATAGTAGTAAAATAATTAGATGCATGCTCCTTGTCAAAATGGCTTGATGTAGGTTGCGACCACTTATTTTAAAATAAAGAAAATAAAAGATAATTAATAAGTAAAAGTCGCCTCATCCCTGGTTTTCAACCATGAAACAGGAAACTAAGAATTAATTGTGAAGGGCCTTAGGGGCCTATACTAAATCTGATCCTTTTCGCCAGCGCATAGGGCGCTGGTACCTAATTCTGAGATGGGGTTTGTGTACACTAAAGATTAGCTAAGATTATAGCCTTCTTCTATTGGTATGAATTATTTTTTTACTTCTCGTGGTGGAAATGTTTTGATGTCTGCTAATTAAGCTTTGCAAGGAAAAGAAAGTATGTTTTGCCGTTTCAACGAACTAAAACGATCGAGTATTGCCAAAGTTATGTTTGAATTAATTATGACTTAAAAAGTTATCATAGGTTAGGCCTACACATATAAACATAAACTTGTTCAGCAATCAGCATATCAAAAAAAAATGACATGGTCAAAGCGGGGGAATGATCACGACTCACGAGGTCATATCAGTGGACTATACTGAGCATAGCATGATGTTTGGTTGCCTGTGAGTGCATAATTGATATGTTGATAACAGATCTAATAATGTTGTGGAATCAAAATCTTCATTATATGGACCACATTGAAATCAAAGTAATTATCTATCCTATCCTGTATCGTTTTATGGATAAAATTGACTCAAAATGTTATTGATGATATTATTGCTATCTTTAACATCAGTTTTGGCTTTTCAACGTGAAAAATCCGATTGAAAATAAAGTTTTAGGGCTAGCTATAATATTGAACAATATATCCCATATTTTGACATGCACTTATAGAAAATAAATAAATTATTGTCTTACTTTATAAATCATAAATACTGTAAAATGACACATAACTAAAGTGAGGCCAATTTCTATCTTTTTTATTTGATTCATAAAATTACATTCAACAAAATGATTGAAGACTGAGAAAACACACAATGCAGACTACAGAATGGAGTAGGTAAGATGCCATGTCCATAGCTTTGCAGGAGTTTCGGACTAACAATCAACACATTCAAAAATACAGTTTAAAAGTGAAGATTGTAGTGAATGATCAGTCCTTTATCATGTGCTTGCCACTATCTACTTTATAGTAAACTATACATTGAAATAATATAAAATTATTTTAAAATAAAATGTGCATGTAAGTTGAGTTAACATAGCGAATTAACTAACAACTGCAGTGTATTTCTTGATTTTTATAATAAGCATGGGTAAAAAGCAGTAAAGACAAAAATACAGAACAATTTGGAGTAATGAATTAAAGAGTTGACAGGAGTTATAGGGCTATTTCATTATAAATGACAACATTGAGTCCCAAAAGGGGTCAAAATTCAAACTCATTTATTTCATGCAAATTCATTATCATTTCAAAGTTCAGATGGTGTGTCAATAATTCTCAAAATATTAGAGCGTCAAACCCTCAGGAACCGTTAAAAAAATTAAATTGAATTTTTGCTGTGTAAAACATAGCTGCCGTCTGGAGGGGACATTTTTTTAAACAATTTAATACACAACTTTGAAAGAGTATATGTAACCAACATTGGGTTCATACTTATTCATATTTAGTCTGTAATAATTGTTGTATGTTCCTTTACACTTCAGTGTCTTAAATATGCCAGTTTCAATATAAAACAATTAGTAAATTGATACTAATCCAGATAAATGGTGCAAAATTACTACATATTTTAAGGATAAACTTTATCTTCACATGAAAAATTCATGAAATAGTCATTTTGTCCTGCCCAATAGCTACACTGATGCATAAGTGAGTATTCTGCGTCAATCTGTTGTACTAGTCATGGAAAACCTAAAATAAAAGACCCCTCCTGTGTCATTTGTTCTGGATAGGACACATTTTTTAACACATAATAAAGCATACTTTAACTTTAGAAATAGCTGCATCAATATTATTGCATCAATATTATTGCATAAAAGATCCCCAGCATTTAAAATCCACTACAAACAGGGTTAATATTCTGGTTAAATTAGGAATATTGCAATTTTTAGCTAACCGAAGTTCAATGCAGAATAATATCATATGTGTTCTCAACAACTGGACAATAATTTGAACACTAAAGTGGTTTGTAAGCATAATTTGCAATAAAATGCAAAAATTTCTTGTGGGTTTGGCTCTTTGAAATTTTTATTTTTAGTTTGTTTACCAATTCATGGAAATGACATAATTGTGCTGGAGAGGACATTTGTTAAATTGCAAACAGAATCGTGGATACAGGCTTGCAAAAATGCAACAAATACCAAATCATGTGCCACCTTGGTAGAAGGAAGACCACTCTTCCTCTACAAATTTCACATTCTATGATATAATCCTTCTTATTTCAACAATTAGTAATTAACTTCAGTTCTGGAGAGGACACATTTTTAACGCGGAACTGTGGTATCAAGAACAAGTGGTCTACTGTATGTAAAATAAATGAATTCCTCAATCAGTGCCCTGTCCCATCAATTGGTAATATAACACAGATTATACAGGTAGGGTAAGGGTTTATATTTCCTCTTTAATGTTAACAAAAATGGAGGCATGAATTGGAGAGGACACTCATTTTTTATTTAACATAAAATGCCAATTTTGCAAGAATCTACTGAATTTTAACATTTTTGCACCAATTTTCACCATTCAACTTGCATGATGTTCCACACATATCATATTTTCATTGCAACAAGCACATTGCCATAGAATGTACCTAATTTTTCAAAGAATTAATTCAGAATACATGGGCAAAATGAAATGGGACTCCAAAATTGGGTTAAAATGTACCTTTTGGCAATTTTTTATACAAAAAATAGACAGAATTCTGTAAAAATGCTCATGTAGCTTGTAGTTTGTGGCATACTTAGAATTAAGTTAATAACACTGCATTATCACCCTAATTATATCAACCAGATATGATAAAAGCCATTTTTGTGAACGTGTCATTTATAATGAAATAGCCCTATAGGAGTTAATGTGTTTTGCTGTTTCAGTGTGCATGTTCTCACCATTGATGGTTTGGTGAACTGTCATGTAACATGGATGTAAGCGTGATCCTAAAAATGCCTTTCACGGTGACCCAAACTATTTACAAGACCTCTTCTGCATTGACGCTGGCCTTCCCTTTTAAAGGGAATTTTTATTAGAGTGTTTTGTCCAATATCCCTAGCTTGTTGCAACTCAAATTTCCTGATTTGAGCTCTCTTTTGTTGGGGGGGGGGGGTACATCTAGTACTAGCAATAAATCAATTTTTACATGTAGCCTAGTAGTACACTTCACACTTCATATCCCCATGTGAGCACTCTCTGTCTGAACTGTGCAGTGACCTTTATTGAACTGATTTATTGACAAAAGCCTGCCTTGCTCCTAGAAATGTACACAGTCTCAGTAGTGCAATGTCCATGACAGCATGCAAGTGGGTCAGTGTATACCAATGTATTGAACAAAACAAGTGACCTTGTGTGGAACTCTGTATCACAATGGCATTCTATAACATGTGTACATGATCACAGGCATGCATGGCATACACATATTGAATCCGGTATTATGATGAGAAAAGAATTGGATGTCAGCTTATAACTTTGAACTTCCTATTGAGGATACCATAGGCTACCTACCTGAGAATTTTGACAGAAGTTGATGGGATTTTGTACTTCACAAATTGAGATTGTTATGCTGTTCTGCAAGTCATTGGGGTGTTGGCTGAAAAGTTTACATTGATTACTGTGTATTGGTGTGCTGATTGACATGATTTGATTGATGAATGGATTAAGAAGTACTGTACTACACATGCAACTTCATCCATACCCTGGTTCTGTGGGTGTAAATAGGGCAGTAATTAATGGATGTTGTTTTATTGTAATGTTATAACCGCATGGAGATGACTTACTAAAAAAAACTCTACCTGTCTGTCTGTAACTTGTGTGGGGAGTATAGCTCCCATCTAGTGGTACTGGACACGCTGCCCAGTGCCATCAAACGTTTGACTTTACCGTGCATAATGGGATGCAATGGACGGAGGGCGAATTGTACAGCGACAAATATACGATACGCTCTTCAAGGTAGTTGTGATAGGTGATAGCGACGTTGGCAAAAGTGCGACTGTAGCACGTTTTGTGACCAACACTGATCCAACAATGCGTCCTTATCACGCAACCATAGGTAAGCTTAAACGTGACATTTGCATCAACACAAGTGGCTGCTTGACAATTAGTTGGAAATTATATGTCCGTTTTCTTTCAAATCATTTGAGATAGTCATGGAAATAAAATAAAGTTATGTGCATGCTTCGATGAATCCCATTTTCTCTTATCATTAGCCTATTTTGGTGATTCTATTCATCAGGGCTACCACTGAACTAGCCTCCCAACTGTTACTATTATAAAGTAAATGTAAAGGAACAAACCAAAAGATGATGGGCCAGAGCAATTTAGATACATGTACATGTATTAGTTCTGATACAATGCTAATCCTCTTATCCTCTTCTCAGGCATGAGAATTTTCAGGCAGTTTTGTTGCCCAAATTTATTCCATTTTTTTTTTCAGCCTGTTTTGGGCCGAATTCACTCACATTTTTAGGCAGTTTTCCAAAAAGCCATTCTCATGCCTGCCTTCTGATATGGAAACTGGAAGTGGATCGAAATGACAGAAATGTTTGTAATTAAACATGTACGAGAAACAATGAATCAACATCTTGTAACTCCCCATAGGGCTTCAGTGATCTTTTGGTGTGTGTGTGCCTTTTTACCCAGAATACCAAGTTATATAACTGAATCTCTGTCGGGCTACAAAATGTAGGCTTAAATGTGAAATGTGAACCCAGTCATCCATTTTTAGCAACAGGTGCACAATGTTGTGAATGGTGTTGTGATCACAGACTGTAATCATGGTAATACCATAGACTGTAGAGCTCTCTACAGTCTATGGTAATACAGTCCATGTTGTGATCATGTCTGCATGGTTTCACATTTTCTGGCATACAATGTACTGCAGGTCATAGTTTTATATCCATAATTTAGTGTATAAACTACAAAGTTGGTATTCTCCATACAGGCATAAGTCAAGTCAATTACACATTACATTTAAATATGAATTTATAAAATTATAAATGACTATTGAATTTGAGTTGTTTGTTTGTGAGTAATAAACATACACATACACAAATGAAAAAAAAATCACTACCAAAATCATTTAAAAAAGTGTAGTAATTTTGAAAAAAAAGTTTTGCTTAAGACACGGCATGTGGCCTGTGTGCACATGTCACATTAGTTAGGGTTTATTTATTAGTCATCTTTTTCCCACCCTGTTTCCATCTATTCTAAGGGACCGCTCGTTATTTACGGCAGGGGGGAATGGGCGTTTTGGAAAAAATATTGACACAAAAAATTTCTTGTTACCCCCCTCGCGTCCGCTCAGAATTTTCACGTTCCCTCTTGTTTTCCCAATTTCTCCATTTAAAATTTAACAATCCCCCTCCTGGTTCAACTAAAAATTTCAGGTTCCCCAAAAAAATTGTGTGTTCCCCTAAATTTTCCCATTTCCCCCTGCCATAAATAACAATCACTCCCTAAACTTGTTAGCCTTCATTTATCGTTCATACAGCAGTATTAGGTCAACAATGATTCGTTGCACGATGTGCGATCTGAATCGGACTTAATTAGTAAATATTGTTATAAATAATGCAATAGAAAATATTTGAACCCAGCCAATGTATGAACTTTTGAAAGGCCTAAAAGCATTAATGAATATTTTGTTTAAAATGTTTATATCTATGGACACTATTGCTAAACAATTTCAGTCTACAACCAGGCAGCCACCACAGTGCATCCACTGACCCCAATATAACCCCCAGGTAGTTGCATTACCCTGGATTTGAACTTGATATACAACAGTTTACAATAGTTCAATCCACTGTATTCCAGGAGTATTATTATACCTGATCATACCTCCTTGGGATACACAGTGGTGGCAATTCCTTTATATGATCTGATGATTTGGTTATATCATATTTTCCCTTCATGAGTGTCATGACCATATTTAAAGTGAAAGGTATTTTTTGTCCCAGGTTTATTTCAGATAAATCCAATGGAATGTCTGATTGATTCCTTCCAAGACAGACCAGACCAGTCCCTGCTCGCTCTCTGCTCACTTAGTTTGATGCAGCTTGCGCTTTGCTCCTGCTCACATACCAGTGACATACAAATGTAGGGTGGGTGTGCCGGGGTGGTGGGAATTACCCCGCTCCTGCTCACATACCAGTAACATACAAATGTAGGGTGGGTGTGCCGGGGTGGTGGGAATTACCCCCACAGAAATTTTTAGGGATAAAATGAGGATGGCAAAGAGTAAAAAGTGTCATTAAAATTGGGAGTGGGACAGAACTATATGAAACATCAGAAGAAAATGTGTCAAGTAGGGACAGAAATTTTAACAATCGGGATAGCAAATTGACAAATGGGGACAAAATTTGACTGCCCCACACACACACACTAAATGGCTGGCTACGCCACTGTCGCGTACTATTGGAGAAGCTTTCAATCTGTGAACTGAGGTTATTTTATGAACCATTCAGGGAGCATGAAGCTGCAAATATCATCAAGTTTTAATGTATCGCCCCTGGCTTGGAGTAGGATTTCAAGAGTCTGTGTGGGAACTTGTTTTTAGTGTAAACAGGTTACTTAATGTTATCTGTTTGTTTATTGTTATTTATTATTATTTATTTGCTTATTTTATTTACTAGTACTTTGAATAGAGGGAATAATGGAAGGCTCTAAATAATATGACATATTAATAAAATATGGTGTATCATCATGGTAATGATGTGTTGGGCCTAGATACGTAAAAAATAGTGGAAACAAATTTGTGTACAAATATTTAATCAATAATCAGGCTCCAAATCACTGAATGTTCTTCTATTTTTACAAATATTTAATCATGCTCCAAATCACTGAATGTCCTGGGCTGAATGTTCTCCTATGTGTACAAATATTTAATCATGCTCCAAATCACTGAATGTTCTCCTACATGTACGTAAAACTTCTTGTACACAATATTATTACCGATATTATTATTATTCCTGTCAAATATTTATCAACAGGTACAGGACTACAAATTAGAAAATTTTCAAGGTTTTGGAGACTGAACAAGTCCCCTAAAAAATAATGTTAATATTATATTTTCTGTTTTTAATTTTTTTTTGTCTGCAGGTATTGATTTTAAAATCAAAACAGTGGAACTCCAGGGCAAGAAAATCAAGCTACAGATATGGGACACAGCGGGCCAGGAACGCTTCCACACCATCACAACCTCATACTACAGGGGGGCAATGGGCATCATGCTGGTATACGATATTACACAAGAAAAGACATTCGATAACATAGCAAAATGGCTACGAAACATACAAGAGGTGAGATCCTAGCCCGTCCATCACACAGAATCAGGGGAGGGAGGTAATTTGTTAATTAAATTTTACAGGAATTTTAAAATAAAATTTAATGAAAATGAGACCCAAGTAATGTTTAAAATATGCTAATGCTCTAATATGCTAACCGTCTCCAACTAATTCAAAATTGTGCAGCCCATCTTATTGTGAAGAAAAGAAAGCATGAGCATATTATACCAATCCTCATCGAGCTTCACTGGCTGCCCGTTGAATTGCGCATCCAATTTAAACTTGCTGTTCTGGCTATTCGTCACTTCGATGGCACTTTACCACCATACCTGTCATCTGCGCTTTGTACTTATCAAACTTCCCGCTCCATTTGATCACCCTCTGAAAAATTACTCAAAACTCCTCGGGTTAACCTCAACATTTCATTTTGCTGCTCCAACAGTCCATCTGTTTGGAATCCAAACAACCTTCGTAACATCCCCACACTTCCTCAATTTAGATCCCAGCTTAAAACACATCTTTTTTATCAAGCTTTTCCAGAATCACAGAATTAATTGCTTTTTATGTTTGTTTGTCATTTTTATGTTTTTTGTGCACTCTGTCCCTTGAAAGATTTTGCGCCTTAAACGAACCATGTATTATTGTTTATTATGTTCTAGGTTTTGGAAATTATTTGAACTTCAAATGCAATAAATGCTAATTTGTTTTGAAGAATTGGGAAAAACAAAACCCTGTCTAGATAAATATAAAAAAGTTTTCACTGATTCCTCAAGGCTCAAAAGAATGTACTCACTGATAATTCCGCATAAAATATGAAGGAATGTATATGAATTTACGAGAGCGGGCAATGTTTTTTCCCCTTTCAAATTTTAATGGAAAACTTACATTGCTACATGTAGCAGTTCTAAAGTTCTGAAGAGTAGAAACTGATTTGTGTAACTTTGTTATCATATAAATGAATTGCTGAATCTTTGAAATCAAAAAGTTCTACTTCAAAATTGCAAGAAAAAAGTAAACTAACTTGTATTAAAACAATGCAGGTGGGGCAAGAACAAAATTTTTTTTTTTTATTGCCCAAGACAAAGTACTTTCCTGTTTTCTTTTCATCTCCCTTCAAATATAAATTCAGTCTGATTTCAGTTGCACAGCAGTATGGCATAATTGAAATTTATTTTACACTGTACAAAGGTTCCAAGGTAGGCATGTGAAAACTAGATTTTATTTGTAGGTTGAAGTACACCAGATCAGACAGAGGCATTTTGATCACACCGACAATTTTTAGTGGTTTTACCTTTCCATGAGTATAGGGCTACATGTGCAATGTACTAAAATAACATTTTTTCACATGATTAATGTGAGTTCAGCGACTTCTGTAAGTAAATCACTAGATGGCATCAGATTAACCTGTACAGATGTGATTGTCAGATATTTTGTCTCTAGTCAGAGAAGATATATATCTTACCCTTCCCAGAATCCTTTGCAACATAATACAATTGATGTACATGTACCCTCATCACAGCAAATGATTCTCTCATTACGTTGTACAGATTCTCTTTGTTATCATTTCGAGAATAAACAAGCTAAACATGGGCCAATAGGCAAGGTCTGGATGTGCTCTGTACATGTTCATTGAGGTACATTTCATCACTATCGACCCATGTTGCACTAGATAGTAAATCAGTACAGAAAATTGAAATTGGGAGAAATGTATTATGGGAAGTGTTAGATATCTTCTCTGGCAGCTTTTGGTCTCCAGTATTGTGCAAGTATACTCCAGTGGAGGTCTTCTGCACAGTATTGGAAATTGATGATCATATTGGAAGATGATCATTGATAATGAGGGCCGATCCTTCCATGAAGCGCGACAGAAGAAACTGCTAGGCACATAGCCCATATTTTTATGGTCTTTCGAGCAAACACAAAGACAACGCTCCATCGCGTGTACATGAAGCCACACAATGCTGACGTGATTGTTAGACATGCACAGGCCTCGAAATAAAGAGGGCCCAAGGGCCCTCAGCCCCCGAAAATCAGTGAGGCCCTGCAAAAGATACATCCGGCGGGCCCAAATGGCCCGCAAAAAATTACCATTTTTCTCACTTTTTTGTGGGGTTCATAAGTTAAAACCAATGGCCCAAATTCGGGCCCACAAACATCTGTGAGGGCCCTCAAACATTTAAGATCGAGAGCCCAAATGGCCCCCAGAAATTCTGGCTTATTTCGAGGCCTGGACATGCACAATTGAACGATCATCCCGCATGCGCTGCACTCTTTATGTACATGTATGTAGCGCTATATAGATGCTTCAAA
Source organism: Amphiura filiformis (assembly GCF_039555335.1). Lineage (NCBI taxonomy): Eukaryota > Metazoa > Echinodermata > Ophiuroidea > Amphilepidida > Amphiuridae > Amphiura > Amphiura filiformis. Next base: position 61,050,826 of record NC_092630.1, on the reverse strand, counting down.
TGTGCAATGTATGTATGAATATGCGAGAATTCACAGCATACAATGCACAGGAACTTTGACTGTTGGAAAATAGTCTGTATTAGTCTATGGTGATGATTGCACAAATAGAAAAGGTTGCCAGAAAATGTTTAAATTTACTTTCTTTACTTGTTTAAATATATGAAGTGGTATACAATGTAGGTAATGGTGCCTCCAACGGACAAGATACAAAACACACCATTGATCAAAGTATGATACAAGAGGATATCTAGAAGATATAAAAATAAGAAAGATTCAAGCCAGATATACCACCAAAAGTGGTATACAATTGAAATTAATGATTTGCTCAAGAATTGAGGGCTAATGTAATTATGCACTAAATGCAGCAAATCTAAGAAGACTGACATTATTTTGTCACATAACTTAGCAACTTTAATTGGGTGGTATTATTATTGACCCTTGCACTACATAACATATTCAAAGGCAGGAGTCAGTCACAAGAACATTCATGTCTGCTGTGTCATAATTTCCCAATAATTATGACAAAATGACAATAGATGAAAGGAGACCTCAGTCACATAGTAAACATGTCAGTCATGATCATTTCCAGTAGGATGGCTTATTTCAACGTTAGATACGCATAATTAAAACAACAAATTGCAGACATAGGAAGTGTATAAAATACACTCCTGAGTTGGCCCAATTTTATGACAATGTGATCATGATGATACAATGTACATGTAGCTACATGTACATTGTAATACGCTGACAACATCAAGCAGACTAACACTACTCATGTCATGCTATGAATGATTGTTTATGTCGATCATTATAATTAACTTTAAAAACTTGAATACAAAAACATTGTGTAACCCCAGTCTAAGTAATATCTTTTATTATATAATGGACTGGTAGGTAGCATGTCCATTTATCAAGTTCATCATCTTGTTTTGGTTTGTGCTAAAGATCAAATGGATACAGATTTTGTTGATAAGGAAACTTAACCCAGTCCAAAGTAGGTACTTACACTTTAAATTAGATAAGATTATAGGTGTCAGTGTGCCCGTTAATGAAGGGATACTGTTTCCTTTCCAGTGTGCATGTTCATGTAGGAATTGTAAAAAAAGAATACATTGTATGTAGTATATAAGCCTTCTGAACATGAAATGTGATGTTTATCATGTTTTAAAACAAAAGAGCATGATTACAAATGTACCCCAATTGTGGTGCAAAATTCCTGTCTGGCCTATATACTTTCAAGTTCATTGAAGTACATGTAATTATCATGACTAAATTACCAGCATTGCCAGCAAATCAACAAAATTCATTTTGTATGCAATTACAATAGAGGTTATCCATGTTCTATAAGCTGCATATCCTATCAACGACTGATATACCTTGTTTGGGACATTCTAAAGAAGTACCTGCATGTGCAACCATGACTGTTTCAAAATAGCCTGCCAAAGTCATGCAGGTAACTCTGAGGTCGTGCATTGAATTTGTTTGAATGAGGAATACTACGGGAACCAGTGCCTTTTGTTAGAAGTCACACATGAGTGAAGTGGATAACCTCTATGTGCTTATATCAATATTGTCAAATTGGTCCTTTGTGGATCAGAATAAAAATGTTCACTTGTCAGTATTGATTTCTTTTTATCTTGCCTAATGTCCATTTTTTTAATGTTTTTTCCTCCTTGTGAGCACAGCATGCAAATGAAGATGTAGAGAAGATGCTACTTGGTAACAAATGTGATATGGAAGATAAGAGAATGATCAGCAAAGAAAGGGGAGAAGCAGTAAGTATTTATATACCACAGATATAGATATAAAATTAAGGGAGCAGCTACAATCAAGGAAACTACTAATATTGGTACACTCTGGCATACTAAATTTATGTAAATTGCCACCCCTCTCCCCCCAGTTCAATGTTGATGAAAGCACTTTTCCCATTGGGTTCTCCAGTCTCCCCAACATTGGTTGAGGGGAAATGGGGTAGGGAAGGGGAAATGGGAAGGTTTGAACTTCTCATCTAACATTATTATACTAATTTCATTGAACTCTCAGCAGCAACAATGAAGAATTCCATCCATTCCATGTTGTCAGATTGTGCCAACTATTTATTTCCTTGATTGTAGTTAAAGTCTGTGCCTTTGGTGCAAGAGGTCTCTGTTGAACTGGGTAAATTTTATGAAGATCTGCTCTCCCCTTGACTCATCTGAAACAGGCTGGTCATCCCTGTAATGACCTTGTTACAGTAAGTTCTGTCCTATCAAAATATCCCAATCCTTTTCTGTGGTCACACCCCCCCCCCCTTTACCAGGTAACTTGGTCTGATTGAAGTTTTGTCTGCATTTTCTCCCTGACTTTTGTTGTTATGCTTGAGATCTGTACTGCATAATGGCACCAGATGTCAGCCATGGTAGAAAATTTGGGGTATTCAGGTCCTTGTACCCGGGACAAAACAGAAAACAATTCTTCATGAAATCTTTTGATAAATCCTTTGACTCAATCAGTTTCAATTTATGCAGGAGAATTGCTCAGAAGAAGTGAAATTGCAGCATTAAGTTCTTCTTGGAGTTAAAACATGTAGACTCAAAGAATTATGCAACTTATAAAAGATGTATAATCCCTCAATGAATTCTATTGTTAAGATGTTTGACAATTGACTGATTTTGTGTAGGCTTTCATGAAGGATAGACTCAATGCCCTTCCATGCCTATTATGTGGTGAGGTGAGACTAGATTCCCTCTACCTACTTCTATTTCTTTTTGACATGGGGGATGGGGTTGGGAAAAAATATTTTGAAACATAGTGAATCCTGCAACTTTTGGCGACTTTATGGTACAAATTTTGCCATTGGTGAAATATGGTGTGAAAGTAGAATAAATGTGCACTTTTTAGGCTAAAATGGCCAAATATGAGGTTAATTTGGTAAGAAACCTGCATACAGACGGCAACATTGCGGGATGATTGTATGGACGATCCCCCCTAATCAAAATATTTGGGGGGGGGGGGATTTATCCCCTACATCCCCCCTACTGTATCAGTAGTAATTATTATGAGGGATTTATTTTTGTGAATAGAGGTCAGGTTGCAAATTGACACACATAACTTTTGTCATATGAAATATAACATTGTAAGTGCATGAATTTTTGCAAAAATACCAACACACACATAGACATTTTCCAGAAATAACCGCTATTCAACAGTAAACAGGTAAAGGTACGGGCATGTATGTGTACCCCATCATGGAAGTATATAGTATCACCTACTAGTACCACACGTATGTCCATAGACCTTTTCATACTGAGTAATTTTGATAAAATCCGAAGCATGAAATAATATCCCCTATCGCACCGTTCGTACGTTCATAAAAGTATCTCTTCAGCATCATGTGCAGTGTGAAGTTCCAATGTGTAACAGGCATCATAAACTACGATGAACTTTCACGGTCAATTATGGATGAGAGAGGTACTTAAAATATTTAAACCGGTGACCCCATGTTCATATTGGCTAGATAAACTGTATTTTGGCGTAAAAGGGTACCATAATTCAGGATTCAGTTGATTAATAATGTTTTGGTCATCCAAGAATCAGACGTGTTGACAAATGTGGCAGTTAATAATTACAATTTGGCATATTTTGGTGCCGATAGGCATAAAACACTCTGCCTCAAATGCATGCAATGGGTACACTTATCACAAGCAGCCTCACACAGACACACACCCAAAACCACAAATTTGAATTATGATGCAAACTTGCAATGTATAATTGGTTGAAACTTGCAATAATGTTTCAGATTTCAAGAGAAAATGGAATCAAATTTTTGGAGACGAGTGCCAAGGCCAACATCAATGTGGAGAAAGCCTTCATGACCCTGGCAGAGGATATTCTAAAGAAGGTAGGTAGATAAAGTGTAGATTTTCTCCTTATGTAGGGGCTATGGACGTATCACCTGAAACCATATGGTGAAGGGTGATAGGCTTGTAGCCACGGCTTACGTTTCACCCTGAGTTTGGTAAAGACATCAGTGCTTTTCCTCAGTTGCCCTGCGGGATTAGGTTAGCTTATGCAATTCGCACCTGCATCACTACCAAATTCAAGTTGAACAAAGTATACTGAGGGAGAAATGGTCACTTCTTTTATTATAGACCACTTGACATGTGACGTCATTGCCCGGCAGTATGCGTAATTATGGCAATTTCCATTGTTCTTTGCCCTGCAGTGTGTGCACGATCGTAGTTTGCTCAGGGCGCGTGCATTTTAAATCGCCCACCACGTTTCATATAGTACAAGAAAGCCATTGAACAGTGTAGCGGTTCGTTCAAGCATATCGATAGACCAGTCCCTCACCTTTGTTGATAAACAATGATGTCAAGTGGTCTAAACACCTTACAATGCTTATGAGATAAGAGTGACAGTGCATGCTTAATTAAACATCACAAACTAACTTAGAACCCAGTGCTCAATCTCGCCGATAAACTCGTTGGTGTGCCCGGACATCCAAGCTGCATACCCTAGTCGATGCAACTATGCTGAGAAATAAAATACTGTTGCGATTATGCACTAACGAAATGTGTGTCTGCCCGATAAAAAGCCATGTTCAGCCACCCATTCATCGGCTTCATCGGACCAACTCCTGAATTTCTCGCCACACTTGACAACGTTATCAATACCTCAACAAATTACTGTCCTTGAGTGCGTTGATGATTGACGGCAATGTTTATTTGATATACATTCTTTGCCGGATTATATCGACTGATCTACAAATAGCTCACGGTGATTAAACTCAAGTATGTACTACAATAAACCTAAATATAAAGGTTTCGGGTAATGATTGACAAACCACAGAGCAAATCGATGGCAAGATGTTGTGAAGTCTGCCTATAATTGCTAGCGAAGACGCAACCAGTGATATGGCTACACTATATTAATTTATTGGTGTGCTGTGTCTTGAAATTATAAGCCGCAGGAGAGCCATCAAAATGCTCCAAGACAACGTTGACTTAGTCGGTGAGATTGATTCATTCATCCATAATGTACAGTAGGCATTTTTGTTTGGATTTTTCATCAATCATCAGATTGACCAATCAATTGACACCATTTAATGACTTTAATGCTAAATCAAATAATTGAAAAGGCTGCATTGATCTCCAGAACCGATGATGAATGCAATCCCCAGTAGGATTCTGAAGTCTGGTTCATGGTTTGAAGATCAAATATTTAGGATGGACACTTTTATATAAATGATGGACAAATCTAAGTTTCTAGCAAAGACACTGATTTAAATTAACTCCATGGACACTGATTGGTTAATTATGTGATAAAATCATCTGAGTAACCAATCAAAATAAAGCTTTTTAGATCTCTCAGCAGTTTTAAGCTGAATCACCTTCAGCCCTACTGAATATTCGATAATTGGCTGGTAGTGCCTACAAGATTAACGATGCAGCTATTGTCAGACATAGTGATACACAAACCTTCAGATTCAAATTCAAAATTGATAAGTCAAACCAGTAATATGGACCTTTTACCCTATATTCTATCAATGTCGTTTGGCAAGAAAAACCTATGTGTCATTGGCCCCTGAACATGTTTAAAGCAAAACCTTCCAGATGTAACCTGTTGGCAGTTTGTTTTAAACATGTTCAGGGGCCAAAAGCAGTGTAAAGACTGGCATTAGCCTTTTTGAGATGTGGCGGACACACTAGGATGGCACTGGACGAAGTGGGTAAAGTCTTTTGAATTTGCCAGGTTTTACCCATATTGAATACTGCCCTCCTATTGTGTGTACCATACCTCAAAAAGGCTAATTCATAAATATCGCTGGCAGCAGGTACCTCTGGGTGCTCTGTTGGGTATAGAGAAAATGGTCAAAGAAGTCTTTATATAACAGTTTCATTTTCATGAAACAGCTTTAATTCTCAAAAGTTTGACTTGATGGTATAACATAATCTTTTCTTTGTTTGTTTTCCAGTACCCTCAGAAAGATTCCAGTGCAACACAAGGTGCCGTGAAACCAGATAGGGACACAGATCGCAGCGGATCAAAATGCTGCTAGAATCAAAACTGAACTCCCTCCTCTACTATCTCTCCCGTTTGTCTGTCCATCCGTCTGTCTGTCCACCATCCTATGTATGCGACAAGTCATTGCTGATTGGCTGGCTGCTTTCTTCACACTGTCCTGTTCACACCATCATGGTGTCGACCGCCGTTGGATTATTATAAGAGTCACTAGGCCAAACTGATGATCACAATAATCTAGCTAGTAACCAGTAGTAACAAATATATTAATTAAGTCACTTGCATATCAGCCCTTAATTTTTACAGTGTTTACTCATTGCATGTTGTAGAGAGCTTTTCATGGTTTAATCAGAATAGTTTTAAAAGGTGGGGTGATCATGAAAGCTAATAACCGGATTAACCAAATTCTTGATAGAAATGGAAGAGTGGAACTACTAGTTGATTGACCAGGATTGATTAGAACAAAGGACCTGTTCATAAATTTCACATCCATACCCTTGGGGTCATGTCAGAGCCTATGTTGAATATCACATGTATTCATAACATGGTTATGAATTGAAGTATGCCAAGAGCCCAGTTTGTGGCACTCTTGTAGTTCAAATTTTCTATGATCATACCTTGCCTGATAAATAGTGTGTTCTCAGTGTAGACTCAAACATGACTCAAGTTATAACCAATCCCAACTCTGCGCTCAATTTAGATTGTATTTTAGAAACCTGTGATTTGATTAGACCAATCCAGTTATGTAAAATATCAGCAAGGTGTATAAATGCAAATAATCGTTAGGATAGATAGAACCTTAGATGATAGTCAATGCTCAAAATGTTGTTTATTCATTGCAAAAAATATTGTACAATGTAACATTTTTTAAACTAAATTATTTTATACTAAACCAACTTTGTAAAAATACAAAAAAAACCTTGTGTGCATACATGTAGGTTGAGAAGCGTATGTATCTGTATTTTTCTGTAATTTTGTAATAACATAATTTTATGGAGGTTACTGTGATCATCAGCTTGGCTAGCGGTTCTTTAAAAAAAATTACAAACTTGCCATCCTCATTGTTATGAAAAAGTGATTCCTTCAAGATGAAATTAGTTTATAAAAGTCGCCATAAATCTCGGAACAAATAAGACTTGATTATAAAGCTTGTCGTGCAGTCCCAAGTTAATACACAATAGTTTATACTTGAACATAAGCGATCCGAAAAGTAAATATTATCCACATTTCAAATCATACCAGTTTTGATCACCAATTTGGAATCGGAATCATGTTAAAATAAGTGAGGAAATAAAAGTTTGTCGCCTACAGGAGTCATATTCATATTCGTCTGAATTTATATATAATTGGAGCTGCATGTATTTTAAGGAATCATGAATTCAGAATAATCGCCAGATAAATCAAGGCATCGATAAAATACAGGAGGGCACAAAATGATGCAAGATGGCGGCACAAAGCAAAAAAATGGATGTTGGAATTACGACGAGTTTGAAGACGCAAATGGTGTAGGAATGGAGCACATCAAGGATGGATGCTGTAATGAATGTTACCACGGTAACAGGAGTTTTACTGCTTATGCTGTTACTGGTCAGCATTAAATTATATTTTATTGGTCATATTTAATGCTTTCATCACATTTTGATTGCATAACGGCATGGAATATGCAATAAATGGTACGAAAATGTGAACATTTTATATAGGAAAGAAGTAACTTTAACAACCGAAACTTTAAAAAAAAAGGCAATTTATCAGGCAAGATACAAAAGCATGGCTTTGTATTTTCATTTTATTGGAAGGGGAAAAAGGCGAAAACAATAGTACAAAACTTAATTATTCATTCATAATTACAAGTAAGAAAAAGTACTTGATAGATGACATGCAAAGATAAAGAGAGATCCCCTTTTAAAAGCATATTTTGTAAAGGTGTTGCTCAGTCGACCAACATGTTCCTCATTTATTTGAAAAGGCCATATTTTCAACAGGAAGGATATATTTTACAGGTAATTGACCTTTTTGTAAATCCCATAATTCCATGCGGTTAGAGCCCAGATTTTGTCATTTGACGTCACACAGATGCGAACATCCTTTAGCGAACATCACTACTGTGCATTTAAAGTCAGTATGACGTGAAATGATGACATCTGGGGTCGAATGCAAGGAATTATGGGATTTTCAAAAAGGTCAGGAATTATGGGATTTTCAAAAAGGTCAATTGGTAGATAGATTTCACAATTTTGTGAGAAAAAAATGTTGAAATTCTGCTGAAATGTTGGCTTATTACTTGATGAGCCAAGAAATTAAATATATGAATAACATGTGTGGTTAACTGAACAAGTTTTGGAAAAGCACTGTTCATTTGATAATTCATATTTGTATGAACTTGGCCTGTAATATTTGCAGGTAAACATCTTAAAAAGTAGAAAGCAAAATTATACGTCTACGCTACTCAAATTTGGTACACTCACTGGAGCGCTATCACGGGGTCAGTCGGCATCATCAGCGGATGTTATTGCTCTGATGATTTGTTGTTGACCCCGTGAAAGCGCTCCTGTGAGTGTACCAAACTTGAGTAGTGTACAAGTATAATTTTGCTTTCTATTTATATATATACAACTTCAGGCAAATATGATAGACAGCTAGGTATCATCTTAATGGCCCGGTCCCATGCTTCCCCATGTGACCAGTCCAGCAGGTCAGTTGCCTGATAAGTAAAGCAAAGTTAAAAAAGTAAGTTCCAGTATTAGATTTATTTTCAAAAACACTGTTAAAAACTACTGGATGACTAAGAACATTCACTCATAAGAAAACAAATATTGTTGGTTCGGTATAAATTAATTTGATTCTCTGTTTACAGTATAGTGTGATGAAGCACAACATGAAAAGAAACCATGGGATATCATGATATAAAACAATATTACATGCCAATATTCGTGTAATAGTAAAAATATATCATTTGGTCAAATTTTGACTGCTCTATTTCACGAGGCGTATCACACTCATGGGCATGTAATATTTGTATACTGTCCAATGAATTTAGTTGAAGATGGGTTCAGCCATATTTGCTTGTTCATGGGAAAATTGTGTATCTCTAAATTTCTTCATCATACACCAGATTTGCTGGTAACTTGCTTCACAAGCCCTCAATTGACAAACCTTTAAAATATGGATATTTTCTGAGAATTTCATCCTTCCTGAAAAAGCGATACACTGTTATGGACCCAATATGCAACAGTCCAATATAGTTGAAGCATTCATATTATGTAGTGATATGAGAAATAATTTAAGCCACATAAATTTATCATCACTTGGTAACCTTTTTTCTTCTTTTCTCAAAATTCTGATTGCATTTGCATTTTCAACAAGGTTAGAATTCCGTCTCCAAAAATATGGATTGAAATGCTTTGCAATTACAACAGGAAGTAATGTTTGGTACAAAAGACGCAAGATGTTTATTTATTGTATGACTATGCAGAATGTCATGGACACATTTCAATTGTCACATGATTCAAACAATCATGTAACATTTGAAGTGTGTCACATGGAAACTTTCTGACAATAAATAATCTTTTGTGATGATGTGTACCTTTTAAGATTGTTTAAAACCTGACTCAAGGTCACTGAGCCTGATCAGCCATAAGTGATTACTGAATGTAGTTTGTGCTCATGCAATGGAGGGAACCATGATTTAAGCAGCCGACGATCTAAAAGTAGTAACGTTATCTTGCCCAAAATATTTACAATTGCCATGGTAAACAATTATATCAAATACATAAGTGGAAAATGTTGCAAAAATGCATAAATTGCAACACTTCAATCATTTTGTAGGCTAAGGGCATCACCTAGGTTTCATTATCATTGAGGTATAGGACTTTTTATTGTTTCGGAGAAGAGCAGGTAGGGCAACTACTTGATTATATTTCTACATGTTCATACTACACACTCTGAAAATTTTAGAAAATTTGCACGAGTCCGTTTTTTTAAAATTACATTTTGTTCCTAAAATGGGGGTTATAGCGCCCTCAACGGACACTCTCTCCATAGGGCTACGTGTAAAGACCAGTTACAGACAAATGGCCTTAAAATATAACGGACTCGTGCGAATTTCCTCAAATTTTGCATATGATGTAGATTTAACATCTGGAATGTAATGCAAGTGATGTTGTTGCTGCTCTTCTAAATTCATTTTTAAAATGTCCGCCCCAGACCAAGGTGGCATGGAAGGATAAACCGAAATTCCCTCCCGCAATGCAATATGCCTTTACATATAAACAAAGGAGATGGATTAACCTCCAAACTGTATCTATTGTTATGCAATATACTTACTGGATTGTGGGAAAGAATTTTGATATTAAACCCCAACTCTGTAATTTCATCACCAGTTTTTAGATGCCACTTCTTGTGGTTTGAGGCTTTGTGAAATGGTTATTGCATGCATAAGTCATCTGAGGAATCATTTTAAGAATCACTGATTTGTGAGAACCATATTTAAGTTTTTATACTCAAGTCTAAAAGCATACATGTTGGAGAACTTTCATACCATTAATGCACTCGTGTGAACTGGATGTATTAGTATTTTGAGAATATGCTTAACCAATCCTTCGGTTTGGTTTAGTAGGGATCTCAATGAGACCAGATTAAAAGGAAAGGCTAATCAAATGTTCAGATATTTTTTTAAACAAACCATAGTTCTAACTATAGTTTAATCAATGAATTGTCCATGGGCACTGAAGTCCTTTTGATCCAGTTCCTCACAGATGGAACTACCTGTAAGTTACACCAAATGATTATGGCGCCGCTTACAGGGTACAAGAAGTCAACCTTGAACATTTCCTTGAGGGTCTGATTAGAAGTGGACACTTGTACAAACTGGTTAACAATGCGTGTAATGAATGTGACCGATTTCAGGTCATCAGCAAAGGGTTTCAATGTGCTGCTTAGGAGTCAAGGTCAGGTGAAAAGTGACCTACCAAAGCTCTATGAATGCTCTAGGTTCTATCGTATCACCTTCCAATATATGTCACCTGTTCCCACAAAATAAAGCGTAAAGTTGCAAGTTGGTAGTTTAGAGATCTTCCAATTGTTGAGTTGCTGTTCTTTGTTTGAAGACACATGTATAGTCAGTGGTATGTCCTTTGTGAATGAGGACATAATATGATGTACTCTGTATTCATTTCTGTCCCCATCCACAAAGGACATACTATTGCCAATATAGATGTCTTCAAGCAAAGAACATCAACTCGAACTGTTGGAACGTCTTGAAACTCCCAACTTGCAACTTAACGCTCATTTAGTGGAAGCAGGTCACATATCTTGTGCAGTATATTTCAATTTGATCATACAATGTTTGATAAAAGCTTGTCGGGTTTAAAGAGGAAGCCCCACCAAAGCAGTTCTTCTGGGGTGAACCAAACCTGCCTGGTTATCACATTAATCAGTCACAATGTTATCTTTGCATTTGACAGGTGCTAATTGATGTTTTAATGTTATTGCATCAATTAGCACCTGTCAAATTCAGAGATAACCTTGTCACTAATTAATTTGATAACCAGGCAGGTTTAATTCTCCTGAAGAACTGATTCTGGCGAGGCTACCTCTTTAATATTAATAAGTTGTTAAATGCAGCATTTTGAAACCATTGTATAACAAACAGACATAATCAATTTAACATACTCTCATCATTTAGACCTTCAGTACAGATTATGAAATTGGTTGATCATGTTCTCAAAAGTCATTTTTCATAGCACCAGCTTCTCAAAAAAAATGATCAAATTCTATCCAATTCTTTTTATGGCAATGTAAGTGATGTAAAATAGCTTGCTGGACAGAAATAAAAAAAAAAAATTGTTATTATATGATTCATATTTTTTCATTTATTTTTCCAGAGGAATATGGGAGATTTTGTTTTTATTTTAAGTTATGGTGGTCTACCCTTCTGTTGTATTGTGATGATGTCATTGCCCTCCCTCATAGTTTGTTTAAGGGCTGGGGTATGAGCGTTTGGACAGTATTTATTGTGGGACATTAGAGCACATCAGACATATCGATTGCATTCTGAATCGAAGAATGTCCTTCTGATATCAAATAATTTTGATTTTTGAAATTCGCAATGTAATACACATTTTATGGCAAATCATTAAAATTGATATTTTTGATATTTAACAGTACTCAAGTAAACTTTACAAATCTGATGATTTATACTTAAAGTGTATGTAGGTGGGATGAAAAGCCGACGATCAATTGAAAATTTTGACCTTTCGTATTGGAGATAGGGATTTTTTTCCCAAAACACCAAAACAAAATTAGGTCTTTTAAAAAACAAAAATCCATATCTTCAATATGAAAGGTCAAAATTTTCAATTGATCGTCGGCTTTTCCTCCCAGCTACATACACTTTAAGAATATGTCATTAGATTTATAAAATTTACTTCGAGGACTGTTATATATCAAAAAATTGAAAAATATCAAATTTTTATAATTTGTCATAAAATTTGTATTATATTGTGATTTTCAAAAAATGAAAATTATTTGATATCAGAAAGACATGCTTCGTATTCAGAATGCAATTCGATAGGTCTGAGGTGCTCTCATGTCCCACAAAAAATACTGTCGAAACGCCATAAACGCTCATTCTAGATCCCTTAAAGTGGCACTAGCAATATGCTTATGAAATAGATTTAAAAGTGCAGAGGGTGGAAGGCTTCTTATATTTTAGTGACTTAATCAAGGGAACTGGAATGAGCGTTTTTGACAGTATTTTTTGTGGGACATAAGAGCATATCAGACATATCAAATTGCATTCGGAATACGAAGAATGTCTTTCTGATATCAAATAATTTTCGTTTTATGAAATTTACGATATAATACAAATTTTATGACAAATTAATAAAATTTGATATTTTTCACATTTTTTTGATATAACAGTCCTCGAAGTAAATTTTTATAAATTTAATGATATGTTCTTAAAGTGTTTGTAGCTGGGATGAAAATCCGACAATCAATTGAAAATTTTGACCTTTCATATTGAAGATATGGATTTGTTTCCCAAAAAGACCTATTTTTTTGGGTGTTTTGGGAAAATAAATCCATATCTTCAATACGAAAGGTCAAAATTTTCAATTGATCGTCGGCTTTTCATTCCACCTACATACACTTCAAATATAAATCATCAGATTTATGAAGTTTACTTGAGTACTGTTAAATATCAAAAATATCAATTTTAATGATTTGCCATAAAATGTGTATTACATTGCTAATTTCAAAAAATCTAAATTATTTGATATCAGAAGGACATTCTTCGTATTCAGAATGCAATTCAGTATGGTTGATGTGCTCTAATGTCCCACAGTAAATACTGCCCAAACGTTCATACCCCTTCCCTTAAATGTGTCAAAAATTGAGGGCATTTTGGATTTTTTTGGTGTGTCCTTGGTGTAAGATATTCATGAGTTGAGCAGTTTATGGAATAAAACTGTATACTCTTTGAATAGAAGATTTCTGTGCTAGGCTAATTATGTGCAGTTTTACATGAAGGATTAACCGATATTTTGCACTTGGTAAGAGCACAAGTGTAGAGTTTAGCAAGCAGTATTTGTCTGCTTGCCATGTGTGCGCTGTGTTAGAAAAATCTGCAGTGAGATTCTTCTAAGAATATTTTTCAATTCTGTCAAATTCCCTGCGAAAATCATGATTGATTTTCGCACAGATGGTGATGCACTCTCTCTAAGATATAACTTACGATATTATACAAGACTCCAGAGAGCGCTGTAGAATTTGACCCCAGGTCAAAACATTTGAAATGTAATAAAATAGCTTTCAGCGCAATTTCAGAAACATGTTCCAATGCTCTCCATTTTCCTCACCACGTAAGATAACTTCATGAGGTCTTCGTTCCTTTGATACTTTTAGACCTATTTGTTTTTTATACAACGCTTATCATTTTGTTGCCACATCATCCTAATATATTGCCAGTGCATTCATAATTAACTGAAAAAAACAAACAAATCATTTAACATATGACCATTATTTGTAACAATATAGTAACATTAATATTGAAAATAATTGTATATAATGATATGCATTTAGATACTAGGTCTGAACAGCATTTTTGTTTGTTTCATTTTTCCCAAATAAAAGAGCTGTGTAATGTGATATGGGGTATGTATAACATGTATTATACAAATCAAGGTAAATAATAGTGAAAAAAAACTTGAATGTATTTCATGTGATTTGAGAAAAAAAAATTATATATATATGTAGTCCAACTATTGGACTGCAGGCTAATCCTTGCGTCTGTCTGTTGAGTGCTATCATTGGGTTGGATGTTCATACCTATGTGACCAATACTGGTTTACAGGCCCTTAGCCAGGACGGTGACGGGTGGTGCAAAGCACTTACCCAAATCCACCAAAAGCGCCACTTTTTGGCAAATCTATTTTTAAAATGTCAAAAATTGGAAGGAAATATTTTAAGGATGTACCTTCTGGAGGTAAAATGTTCAAAATAGATGGTAGACATCCGGTAGATTTTTTCCTGAAAATTTTTCACATTTTAGAAGTCACCCACTCCTCCTCCCTCCATCCCTCCCTCAAATAAACAAACTATCCTGGCTATGGGCTGGCTGGTTTGCAATTTCAATCTCCCCTGTGTTTTTTGATCAGTAATCATGGTGCTTTTTCCGTTTTCCTACTGTACATGTTCCTTGAAGTCGAGATTCCACAAAGCCAGCAAAACAACATCAGTGTTCATGTAATGCAGGGTGTCCCCAATTTGATGCGGTAAAGCAAGATAGCAAAAAGCATTTAGCTTGATGGCATCACAAATGTGCTGATTTCTTCAACAACAAAAAAACAATAACTTGTTTTGATCACAAACTAATCCAGAGTTACATTTTGCTAAAAACAATTTAATTGACTAAATACTTTTTAGAAAGTGGGTCCTAAGTTTTAAACCAATGAGGTTAGACTGGAAGAGTATGGGCTCCACCATGTTTGCCAAATCTGTGTGGAATCTAGACTTGGGGATTGTGTTCTATGATTGTTGGAAATTGTGCTGGATCTTAATCTTACTTTATGCCTTCAAATCTTATACCTGATTTTAACAAAGGTGCAGTCTTGACTGAATGAAATCTTGTTTTACTTGTACCCATGAACCATATAAAATTATAGCACTTGTGTCTGCTGTCTCAATGTTGCTAGGAACAGAGTGTTTCAAAAATCTTTTTCAACATCGTTTCTCTTAATTTTGACAATTGATTTGATTCTTAATACCATTATCTTTGGTTAGCACATGGGTTGTCTTCCCTGTACCAATGTTCATGTTACTTTTAAAATGTCCTGATAATAATTGTATTGTTTTGGAGGGAAGCAGAAATAACGACATATCCTTTAAAGCAATTTTTCATTTGAAATATGTACATGTTCACTTTGCAATCATGCCCACTTTACACTCATGCCAATGATAGTATACCTCTGATTATCCTCCTTGAATGGATAATTGTGAGAAATTCTGGTATCTATAGTATAAGTCATTCAACCAAGGTTGCCTAACCCACGATTTAGTAGCACAATTGGGCAACTTATAGGAATATTTTCCACACAACTTTTAACAATTTCCAGTACCATTGAAACCAATGGTTAAGAAAAGAGATTGGGGAACTTTTCAACATTGGCTCCCGCCACTTTTGTTCGTTTCCTGTCCCATAGAAACCAATGATTAAGAAAAAAAAAATTAAGATTTGGGCTGGAATTTATTTGGCAACCCTGCATTCAATGTTGCTAGAGGTAAAGTACTACGCTTGGTTTCGGAGAATGGCAGTCTTTGCTTTGATTGACGCGAGCGCCCTGTTAACATATGGTTAATGAGTGACATACACATGAGCGCCGACCAACATTTCGATGTGTAAATCAGATTATCGGTTTGTTATGATTGTCAGATGATTGAATCGGCCAATCAGAATCCCACATCCGTGTTTTCGCTGTGTACGCTCTCAAAATGTAAACAACTGTCATTCTTCTCTGCTAGAAACTGTAGGTTAGAGCAGTAAATCTCCTGAAGTACTGCTGAATATAGATAACAAGAATGAATATATCTAATCATATTCAATATTATGAATGGACTGTTCATTCTTGAATTGCTCACAAGTCCAAAACAATATTTCTGTTACAAAAAGAAAACCCAAAACCCTCCCCTCCAATGTAAGCTATCCATGTATCCCATCTTGTACATGCAGCAGGTTGTGTCTTAGTATTTTATCACCCCTGGAGTGAAGACACCCATATGTTTGCTGTGTTGGTACCCCTGTGTGGTGACTTTATAATTGAGTTGTTCTTAACAACTTTAATTACCTGTTGCACCGACTGGTAGCAAGATTGTAATATGTAGCTGGCTGAACATTTGTTTTAATGTCAGTTACATCTGTTATTTACGCTATGTACATTTTTTTAAACAAAAGTATGACCAATTAATGAAGAACATGTTTTTGGAAGAGTGAATTGTATTAAAATAGAAAGCCATTGTATTTATGCTAGGAATAAAATATAAAGAAGGGGGTCTGGTATATCCATCTAAAAAAGTTGGTGTGAACACATCCAGATTGTCACAGTTTTTGTAAGTAATGCAGATTGATTTGGCTTAGTGTGGACAGAAGCAAGATTGAAATGTCAAGGGACTTTTAAAAAAAACCTGACAACTTCCGTTGTGGTTCTCAATTCAAGGTAATAATTAGTACTCAATTATAACAACTAATAATAAGTTTTTGGGAGTGGTGGGTGGGTAAATAGACTTTGGAATTATACTTATTTTCAGCTGCTGTGTCACTTTGTTAGTTTCTTTGGTCCTGTGGATATAAAATCAATATTACCCTGATGTAGTCTACATCTACATTTACCAGGATTTGCAGTAAAATTGCCTAAAGATAATATCGGACTGACTCTGCTGCTGTAGCAGAGTCAGTCAGATATTACCTTTTTCACCCCCCCACTCCAGTCGACATGCTACCACTGACAATGATGCAGAAGGTGACACAGGAGCTGAAATGATAAAATAATGAAAGATGCATTTATAGGATTGCAACTTCTAATATATCTAAAAGTATGTGTGGCAGTCTGGTTTTTTTTAAATTATACATGTTCACATGTTCAAAAGAAAAACAAACAGGATCTGGCACTCATAAAGGTTGTTTTGGTCAAGTTTGAACACTTGAAAATAATACGATCAGTAAGGATGCCAGAGCAGATACAGACAAGTATTCTGACAAGCTACCGAATGCAAATAAGAATTGTAAAAAATAACATCCTGAAAGACAAGATCAAATGCAAACTATCATGAGTGATACACCCCAGTGAGTGGGAGATTAATGTCTTACATAGGGGTGGGGATTTCAACTGGAATAACCCATTCATTGCATTGTTTATCAATGTTTCATAAATGTGTCCTCTTCTAGATGAAGTTATTCTCTATAACATTCTAGGTGAACAGAGACAAAAAATTTATGAGTACACTTATTATTAATACGGAAAGTGGGGTAATTAAATAAAAAGGAGAAGTTGTATAATTGAAAATTGTCTTAAGACATTTGTTAATGACGTACACACATGGCTGCTCAGTTCTGGTGATGATGATGATGTAATTAATTATAATGATGTACCCAAAATATGAGGAACGAGTGCACCATTTTGAATGATAATAGTACAAAAGAATATTAAACCCGTGGTTACTTATCGTCTTCTTTAAGAACTACTGTGATTGGTTATAAAGAGAGGTATAACACGTCTTGAGCCAATCAGAGATGTGGTAAGTACGAGAGGGTATCCAAAAGTTTTTGACATCACCCAGAAGTGAAAGAGCTATACCAATGAAATTTTGTCAGTGTAATTACTGGTCCTTACGTACATTATGGTCCAAAAATGGTCTCATAAGTATGTTTACTTTCTTCACAGGTGGCGCTAGATGGGAAGTAGGCGCATAACCTTTTCATGATAAGATCCTCCACTTTCTTGAGTTTTTTCACTGTGGCCGCATCATCCCTTAGTGATGGACGTCCACTTCTTGGCTCATCTGTGAAGGACATGTGGGCAGTTTGGAAATTCCTTTTTCAAAAAGCAATAGTGCCATATGATGCGCAATCATCACCGTAGATTGCTTTCATCATTTCATCATAGATTTTCTGAGCATTGTAGGCCTAACCCTTCATAATGCAGAACTTAATCACTCTGCGTGCCTCAATTTTCACCATCTTGCAGGTTATGCGCCTACTGCCCATCTAGCGCTACCTGTAAAGAAAGTAAACAAACTTATGAGACCATTTTTGGACCATAATGTACATATGGACCAGTGATTACACTGACATAATTTCATCGGTATAGCTCTTTCACTTCTGGGTGATGTCAAAAACTTTTGGATACCCCCTCGTATAGTCAATAGCAATAGGGAGTTTTTGATTTCACAATGGATAGTTCTGCGATGGTAAAACACCAAACATTGTTGTCGTTGCCACGACGGTTGTCTGGACTCTTCGCATGTTTGGACGACAACGCATTACAAAGTCGAAAACAACGTTTGGTGTTTTACCGTCGCAGAACCTTCCTCGTGGAAATCGGAAACTCCCTGTTGTAGAGCTGAAGAGGCCTAAGCTTAAAATTGCTGAGAAATCTAAAAGCTCTAGTTTAATTGGCTAATCGGGTGACTATACCATTTAATTAACCAATGAAGAGCTCTGTAAGAAAGGCAGTAGTTCCCATGGGGTTAATTTCAGATGTAATTCATGTAGTTTTTTTTCTGTAAATTCCAAGTGACTTGTAATATTTGACTTACAGAACCAAAGTAGCATTTAAACTGATAACACATCAACCAAACTAGTTAATGTAAAAAATAATTAAATATTGTACAGATTTTTTGCATAGAATATGGAATTACCATACATACAATGGGGTAGATCAATTCAGTTGATGCACTCGAGCCGTTGTGAAATAAAAGATGACATCTATAACAATGTTATACAAGATGATTTTATTTGTGGTCATTTTGTTTGTTTTTGTTTTTCATGTACAGTGGAGCTAACATATATCGGGTATTATTTTTAACGTCGGTAGTATACAGGCATAAAAAAAAGTTTGTTATTGTTTTTAGTGATTTTCAGCCTATTTCTGAATCAAACTCACAGAAAATGGTAAAAAAACATGATTTTCAATGTTTTTTTCCCAAGACCAGTTTTCATGCTTGAATCCCGGCCTGAATATACAATGGTATTGTCAGAAGTAGTAAACTACTGTAGTCTTAAAATACAATGACAATTTAAGCAAACTCTGTAAAAAACAACTGATAACACTAAAACATGTTTATTTCTATATTTAACATGTAAAGTATAGGAGGCGTTGCATATAATTTTAACACCATAACACATTTATAGAGGTTTTTGTGATACAAATATAAACACTTCAGCATGTTTATATCACCAATATAAACATGTTATTAATCCATCAATAAATCCTTCCATGAAGGTGTTATTGTGTTAATTGTATCCAATACTTTTACGTGTAGAATATGAATATAACACGTTTCAGTGTTTTTTAAAGGGATCTGGAATGAACGTTTTGAGCATTTTGACAGTATTTTTTATGGGACATGAGAGCACATCAGACATATAGAATTGCATTCTGAATACGAAGAATGTCTTTCTGATATCAAATAATTTTCATTTTTTGAAATTCATGATATAATACAAATTTTATGACAAATTATTAAAATTTGATATTTTTCACATTTTTGATATATATCAGTCCTCGAAGTAAATTTTATAAATCTAATGATATATTCTTAAAGTGTATGTAGCTGGGATGAAAAGCCGATGATCAATTGAAAATTTTGACCTTTCATATTGAAGATATGGATTTTTTCCCAAAAGACCCAATTTTTTTGGTGTTTTGGGAAAAAAATCCATATCTTCAATCTTAAAGGTCAAAATTTTCAATTGATCGTCAGCTTTTCATCCCACCTACATACACTTTAAGTATAAATCATCAGATTTATAAAGTTTGCTTCGAGTACTGTTTATCAAAAATATCAATTTTTAATCATTTGCCATAAAATGTGTATTAGATTGCGAATTTCAAAAAATCAAAATTATTTGATATCAGACGAACATTCTTCGTATTCAGAATTCAATTCGATATGTCTGATGTGCTCTAATGTCCCACAATAAATACTGTCCAAACGTTCATACCCCATCCCTTAAGTGTTATCCGTTTTTGGTTTTTTACAGTGAAGAAGTTTGCCTTTTGTATGTAAGCAAATGGGTGAGTGTGCACTATGAAACGTCCAGTTTCCCCAAATGTAATGTGTCCCATCAGAAAGATAAAGGGTGTGCATTTGCGCGTGTGACTGTGAGTGTTGTCTTTTAGGAAGTTGGCACAACATGAACTGCACAGTGCCAGCAAAATAGACAATGAGTGGATACATGTACATTGTATGCTTTGTGTTTGTGGGGATTTAACTGTTTGTTGGTTTTCTATGAACTCTACCAGTTTTAACCATTTAAAAATGTTATGACCATGTATCACAAGTTGGGACCCCAAAAAAGCTGGCGGTGTGACATTTTTCTTGAAAAAAATGAAATGATATAAAGGCCATCTTTATTAAATCCTGTGTCTCAAAGCTTGTGAGAAATTGAAAACCTAATGCGGAATGCAGTTTTTTCATTGTATTTTTTTAATTTTTGGCTCTGAGCGGAGCTTATCAGTGCCTTTGTCATGCAACTAACTAGCATTCATTTTCAGGCCACAATACGCTGTTGGTTTTTATGCTAAGGATCATTTAATGACTGATATGAAGACTTAAGTTTCGTTTCTAAGTTTGGCTAAGTTATTTTTGAATCGATTGCACTCCAGATTTTATTGAAATTCAGGCGATAAAAGTATTATTTTTGGGTAAAAAAGACCAAAATAGTCACGATAATCGAGTTATATCTTGGTTCCCTGTGTGTGCTAGAGATTATTCTGGTCTGTATAATTTAAGATGCGTAATACAGACGGAAACCAATGGAGGTACATTTCTTAAGATTTAGTTCAGATCAGAAATTATTTGACTACTTCTTAACTTTTCTTCACTATTTCTTTATAATTTAAATAAAGGGATAGGTAAGGAATGTCAAAGAATAGTCAAGAACATGTCTGAATCTTGAATAAATCCCCGAATAAATCTGAACAAATGACTTTTCTGGGGGACTATTTGGCTTGCGCAAGTGCAGTACGAAAGCACTGTGTCGATTTTTTTGTTAAAGGTCACGTTTTTACCGATAAGCTGCGATGCTCAACAAACTTCGTACTTTTCTATGAGGCTATTTTGAACCAATAAATCGATTAGTTTTTCGTCATTGATGACATCACCATTTCTGAACCAATCAGCAAACAGTTTTGTGTGATTGATCGATTCTTGCAGTAGTCTCCACAGTAGACTAAATCCTCCAGTCTCGAATATACGCACGGCCGTTGCACTGTGCTGTATACGAGGACTGAACACCAAACGTGTTCTGAGCGTGGAGGACTTTTGAGCTCATTAATAAAACGCGTGCGACTTCGCGTCGCATGGCGCATTGCCATTTAAGGAAATTTCCGCGGGTAAATTATCTTCCGACTCCCCCGTGAATAAAACAACTGTTTTTAAAGGAATTTTAATGAATTTTAAACTTGTTCTTTTTGTATGATAATTGCTTTCTTTCCTGCGATTTATATTCCCTATCAGTATTATATAATAGTATAAATACTGTTTAGTTTTAAATAAGCCTATTGCTTCAGTTATTGTTATATTTTCCTTTCACCATTCTGATTCTGTTTAATACTCTGACTTCTTCAATTTTCACTCGGCCATTATGTCGGTCCGGTTTTAATTGGGCATATTTTTGCTTTGTTTTCTTTAAACTTAGGCCCACGTTCAATTTTGTGGTTCATCATCGTGTGTAACAAATTTCATGCTAAATAAACAGCCCAAACTTACCTTGCCGAAGCCGTCGAACATGAAAACAAATAAAGTGCTTGTGTGTCGCCCGAAGGCTCCATTGATTTTTGTGTTTTTGTTGTTGTTGTGAACTTGTTGTTTTTTAATTACTTCAAAATGGATGGTAGGCTTGTTTCTTATAATTGCAGTTACAGTGAACAATACTAAGTATTTATAACACAGTCCACGCTTATGCCGCGCCGTAGAGAATGTACAGCCGAGTAAAGAATAGAAAGTCAAATGAAATGTTTTAAATTCCGGTCGCATAATTTTTGTTGCGTGATGATGCGACTTGATCTAATATTTTATTGTATTTCATTCATACATACAAATTTAATACCGGTACCTGTCAAGACCATGTCAAAATCAGAAAAATGCTTAGCCTTCTTTAACAGTAGATTTTAGAGTTTTAAAAAATCATTTGAGTTTGTTTTGATTAAAATGAAAAGAAATTAGAAATATTTGTATTCCCAGGTACATGTAGGCCTACATCATTTGTACATGGTCGTAATTCGGGTTATTTAGGGGGCTGTCATTTTCTTTGAAAGGGGTGGGTCCTGAATATACTGGAGGGTGTCATAGCATTTTTGACCAAAAATAGGGGGTTATAATTTTTAACACCAAAATTAGGGGGGTAATCGGGTTATAGAATTATTAAGGGCTGGTGACCTAAATTTTTTCAAGCGTCCGCTGCGAGCAATCTTTTTAACTTACGATAAAAATGTATGCACAATCTATAGTTATATGATTCAAAATTTTGGCGCGCTCCACGCACCTTTTACACTTACAGTCAAAATTTTAACACGCTCCACACACTTTCTTAGCATTTAAGTTTTTTTTGGCGCTTTGTGCCTTGTGGGGGGATGTCATTTTCTTCGGCAGGGGTGGGTTCATGAATATGTCGGTGACCGGAGTCAATTTTTTTTACGACCCCCCTATCGCGAGCTAAATTTTTACAACCCCTATCGCGGGTCAAAATTTTTATGACCCCCTTCCGCCTATACAGACTGAAGACAAATTATTCATGGCGGAAGTAAGGCGCGGAGCGTGCCGAGATTTTAGAGCGGAGTGCGCAAAGCGCGTTAAAAATTTGGATCGTAAGTGTAAAGAAGGAACGGGGAGCGCGCAAAAATCTTGCATTGTATAACAAAAGATTGCGCACACATTTTGGTTTTGAAGCTAAGGAATGCAAGGCAAGAAGCGCAAAAATGTTGAGTCACCAGCCCTTAATAATTCTATAACCCCCTATTTTGGTTGTTAAAAAATTTTTGATCTCAAAATTCTATGACCCCCCCAGTATATTCATGACCCCCTTCTGAAGAAAATGACAGCCCCCCTTAGTTCCAGTGATGAATTATTTGTAGTCAGTCTGTGTAGGCGGAAGGGGCGGGCATAAATATTTTCGACCTGAGATAGGGGTTGTAAAAATTCAGCCCGCAATAGGGGGGTCATGAAAAATTTACTCGGTCACCGACATAATTCATGAGTCATGACCCACCCCCCTTCCGTAGAAAATGACAGCCCCTAAGGGGTCATTATACTGGAAGGGGTCATACAATTTTAGACCAAATATATGGGTTATAATTTGTTAACACCCAAAATAGGGCTTTATAGAATTATTGAAGGTTGGTGACTAAAAATGTTCGCGCGCTCCGCATGCATTCTTTTAGGGGGTCATAAAAAATTTGCCCGCAATAGGGGGGTCATAAATTTTTTACATATTCATGACCCCCCTGTCGAAGAAAATGACATCCCCCTTATTACGTTTAGCTATCACTGCTAAACAGCAGGGCGTATCTGGCATTTTGATAGGTTAAATTTAAATTTTGATATTAAATTTCCATAAATAGTTGACTTTCTTTCCATGAAAATAATGGAAAAAATGTCATGGATGCAGCTCATGCCAGCATACTAACGCTCGGGGGGGTGAATATGCTAGGACTTTTAGTATACTACAGTCATGACTTGCTAGTAGTATATTTTAGGCCAACAGGGGCTAGGGCCTAATTATAGTCCAAACCTCATACGGGAGAGGAGAGGACATCATGTTCAACTATAGGCTACAATTGTAATTGAATTGTTGTCATGTTTTTGCTTACCGTTTTTCTTTCGTAGGCCTGCAGCTACTAAACATGATGACACATTGTATACGCATGCGGTACATGCCATTGGCGGCATTGGTGTTTGTTCAGTCAGATCTCGGCAAATAGTACTCATGTCCATGTCCATGTCACAGTCAGTACACAGTCAATAATAATGATGACATCACATGGCCATGGTAACACTGTCAACATCAGCGTAAAACTCCAGTCAGTGCCAGTACCATGTCCATGAGTATACCTCATGACCCGGCCTGGACATGTTGGAAGTTGTAGGCATGCAACAATCCTGGGCAATAATCATGACATCAGGCACAGTAAATAGCAAATCAACTGATTTATCCAGGGTACAACATTCATGACATAATGACATTGACATGCATGCATGGCATAATGATGGAGAATCTTGCATGGAAGTCTCAGGGTTTTGATCATTGCATGATTGCAGTGACACTGTCGGTTGGTGCGACGATATTGTCAAGTAGCAGTATTCTCTTGCCAAGTCAGATGCTAGGCCTGTCTACAAGTACAATCAATGTGATGCCGTGTATGCCACTGAGGCCTAGCATGCTAGTCAGAAGTAACAGGCTACATTTACGCACGGTCATGACGGTTTGCATGCATGATGCATTGAATTGGAGATGTCCATTTTTGCACGGCAACTTGAGATGCAGACAGACCATAAGAAAGCACACTGCCGTAAGAATGAACTTGTTTTATACTAGAATAGAGCTGATTAAATATGTCGTCACTCAACTGGGCTCAGACCATGCAGACAGGACGTAAAAAACAACCATCATCACCATCATGACATGTAAAAGTCCGGGGTAAAAGTATAGCATGCATGTGTACACATAATACTGCACACACTGTCACAGCGGCACTCCCGGTAACTATCCACATAAATTCTTCCAAATCGGATTATGTTCAACTCTTTCTTCACTTCCAGTTTGGTCCAAGCGATGTTTGAACACTTGCCGTTCATTATACCTTGTTTATTATTCCACAAATCGGTATATCCTGTTAAATTCCTGTACAAAATGTGTCTTCCACACGGCGCCGTGATTGAATTTCGACATCGGTGTTCAAAATTCCGACGAAATGGCGCTACGTTGTTTGATCTCCATATATAGACTATAGAAGTCCATATATGGACTATGTATTCCATATATGGACTATATAAGTCCATATATGGATATTTATCGCGCCGTCAAAAAAACGTCGGCGCGCATGAAAAAGTCCTCCATGAAAAATGCACGTATCGTTCTCACACCTAGACTAATTCCAATCAGCCGTCTACACTTCGCATGTACTGTGTATGCTTCGTAGTGACGACTGATTATCTTACAGCCAATATCATGACGGACTTCTGAAAACTATTTAATGCGACTTCAGTTGTGCGCCGTAGCGCGCCTGACTAGCGGCGCCCGTGTACCGCGTCGCTGTACTGCGCCGCTGTGACAAGATCGCGCTCTGAACTTCTAAAAACAACAAACTCGGTCAAAAGGTCAATTTGGACACAACTGCGCATGCTCTATGCCACAGGAATCCTGTTGCAAAATCCGTCACTTTTTTTCCATGTAGTTTTCTCAGTCGTCAATCCAGACGGTTGACGACTGAGGGCAGCAGTCTATCTCAGGCCTCGAACGAGCCGCCGCCATGTTTGTCCGCCATTTTGCGAGTGAGAGGCCAGCATACCTAGCCTGAGTCCCTGGCCTCTCACTCGCAAAATGGCGGACAAACATGGCGGCGGCTCGTTCGAGGCCTGAGAACGATCCGTGCATTTTTTATGGAGGACTTTTTCATGCGCGACCCTGTATATACAGGGTCGCGCAAAACGCAACTCTAATTGGTACAATGAAATATCAGCGCGCCTATTATCCATATATGGACTTATACAGTCCATATATGGAATATAGCCAGAGATCACTCAAATCAGCGCCATTTCGTCGGAATTTTAAACACCGATGCCGAAATTCAACCACGGCGCCGTGTGGAAGACACATTTTAATGATTTTTGGACATGATATACCGATTTGTGGAATAATAAACATGGTATAATGAACGGCAAGTGTTCAAACATCGCTTGGACTAAACTGGAAGTGAAGAAAGAGTTGTACATAATCTGATTTGGAAGAATCTGTGTGGATAGTATTGCCGGGAGTGCTGCTGTGGCTGTGTCATGTGTGTGCAACCGAATTGTGCATGTGTGTACACTATGCTTATGCTATACTTTTACATGTTTTATTACATGTCATGGTGATGATGTTGTTTTTACGTACTGTCTGAGCCCAGCTGAGTGACGAGAATTTTAATCAACTCTATTCTACTTTCTAGTATAAAACAAGTTCATTCTTGCGGTAGTGACTGTGTCTTTCTGTCTGCATCTCAAGTTGCCGTGCAAAAACGGACAATTCAATGCACCATGACTATGTGCATGTACATGCAAACCGTGTTACTTCTGACCAACTAGGCCATGAAGCCTATGTCATGGCATACATGGCATCACATTGAATGATTGATTGTACTTGTCTAGTTGTAGACAGGCCTAGCATCTGACTTGGTAAGAGAATAGAATACTGCTACTTGAAAATATCGTGTCACTGCAATCGTGTAATGATCAAAACTCTGAGAGTTCCATGCAAGACTCTCCATCATTCATGCAGAATGTTGTACCAACAAAACATTTAGCGGATAGCCGTAGCACAGCGAGGCCTAGGGCCGAGGCTAACCTGGAGAAATCAGTTGATTTGCTTTTATAATTTATCTGTTAGACTGTGCCTGATGTCATGATTTTTGCCCGGGATTGTTGCATGCTAGTAAGCTAGTTCCAACTTCCAACATGTCCAAAGTCATGAGGTATACTCGACTCATGGACATGGTACTGGCACTGACTGGAGTTTTACGCTGATGTTGACAGTGTTACCATGGCCATGTCATCATTATTAATATTATTGACTGTGTATTCTGACTGTGACATGGACATGGACATGAGTACTATTTGCCGAGATCAGACTGAACAAGCACCAATGCCGCCAATGGCATGTACCGCATGAGTATACAATGTTGAATGTGTCATCATGTCAGAAGCTGCAGGCCTACAAAAGAAAAACGGTAAGCAAAAACATGACAACAATTCAATTGTGGCCTATAGTTGAACATGATGTCCTCTCCTCTCCCGTATGAGGTTTGGACTATAAATAGTATAATTAGGCCCTGCCCTACGTTAGCCCCTGTTGGCCTAAAATATACTAGCAAGTCATGACTGTAGTAGTATACTAAAAGTCCTAGCATATTCACCCCCACCCGAGCGTTAGTATGCTAGCATGAGCTGCATCCATGGCCATGACATTTTTTCCATTATTTTCATGGAAAGAAAGTCAACTATTTATGGAAATTTAATATCAAAATTTAAATTTAACATATCAAAATGCCAGACACGCCCTGCTGTTTGTCTTAATAGGAGTGATAGCTAAATGTAATAGGGGGGATGTAATTTTCTTCTGCAGGAGGGGGGGGGTCATGAATATGTAATTTTTTTATGACCCCCCTATATTGCGGGCAAATTTTTTATGACCCCCCATAAAAAAGAATGAATGCGAGAACATTTTTAGTCACCAACCTTCAATAATTCTATAACCCCCTATGTTAACAAATTATAACCCCCTATATTTGGTCTAAAATTGTATGACCCCCCCCCTTCCAGTATATTCATGACCCCCCAGGCTTAGGGGGCTGTCATTTTCTACGGAAGGGGGGTGGGTCATGACTCATGAATTATGTCGGTGACCGGAGTAAATTTTTTCATGACCCCCCCTATCGCGGGCTGAATTTTTACAACCCCCTATCTCAGGTCGAAAATATTTATGCCCGCCCCCTTCCGCCTACACAGACTGACTACAAATTATTCATCACTGGAACTAAGGGGGGCTGTCATTTTCTTCAGAAGGGGGTCATGAATATACTGGGGGGGGGGTCATAGAATTTTGAGACCAAAAATTTTTTAACAACCAAAATTGGGGGGTTATAGAATTATTAAGGGCTGGTGACTCAACATTTTTGCGCGCTGCGCACACATTCCTTAGCTGCAAAACCAAAATGTGTGCGCAATCTTTTGTTATACAATGCAAGATTTTTGCGCTCCGCGTTCCTTCTTTACACTTACGATCAAAATTTTTAACGTGTTTCTCGCACTCCGCTCTAAAATTTGGGTACGCTCCGCGCCTTACTTCTGGCCATGAATAATTTGTCTTCAGTCTGTATAGGCGGAAGGGGGGTCATAAAATTTTTGACCCGCGATAGGGGGTTGTAAAAAATTTAGCTCGCGATAGGGGGGTCGTAAAAAAATTGACTCCGGTCACCGACATATTCATGACCCCACCCCCTGCCGAAGAAAATGACATCCCCCCACAAGGCATGAAGCGCGCAAAAACTTAAATGCGAAGAAAGTGTGTGGAGCGCGTTAAAATTTTGACCGTAAGTGTAAAAGGTGCATGAGAGCGCCTCAAAATTTTGAATCATATCATATAACTATAGATTGTGCATACATTTTGATCGTAAGTTAAAAGATTGCCCGCGCAACGCGCGAAAATTTTGGGTCACCAGCCCTTTTAAAATAATTCTATAACCCGATTAACCCCCCCAATTTTGGTGTAAAAAATTATAACCCCTCCCCCCCTAAAAAAAGACAAAAAATGCTATGACACCCTCCAGTATATTCATGACCCACCCCTTTCAAAGAAAATGACAGCCCCTAAATAACCCGATAAATAACGACCATGTACAAATGATGTACATGTACCTGGGAATACAAATATTTCTAATTTCTTTTCATTTTAATAAAAACAAACTCAAATGATTTTTTTTTTAAACTCTAAAATCTACTGTTAAAGGAGTGTTTCGTGATCCCAGCATCCTCTTTTTATGACATATTTCAGTACATATCCACAAAGCCTATTCCCAAAATTTCAGTTGATTCCGATTTTGCGTTTGCGAGTTATGCATGATTATGTGCAGGGGTAGCGCTAGATCGCTTTTTGGGGTCCCGGACCCACCAAAATAGAGTTCGGACCCCTGTTTTTAAATTTTCTGCAAGTTCAGGGGTCCCTGCAGACCCCCAGTTTTTCAATCTAGCGCTATTGCAGACATACTATTTATGCTGCATTTGTGCAACTCGGACTCACCAAACTCTACTCCGGACCCCCCACTTTTTAATTTTCTGCAAGTTCGGGGGTCCCTGCGGACACAGGAGTGTTTAGTTCTAGCGCTACCCCTGATTATGTGTTACACTGCTCCGTAGACAATGCGTCGGAATTTCGGCCTAGTGCACCACAACGAAATTCAAATTTCACGATATCTTTGCAAAACGAATTAATCTGCAAGAAACATTTTGTACATAAACAATAAACATTATGTAGCCAGAGGTTTCCAGTGATATAAAAATCTCAACTTTTTTTGAGAAAAGTGCTAGTGGGGGATGAGGCTGTGGATCACGAAATGCCCCTTTAAAGAAGGCTAAGCATTTTTCTGATTTTGACATGGTCTTGACAGGTACCGGTATTAAATTTGTATACATGAATGAAATACAATAAAATATTAGATCAAGTCGCATCACCACGCAACAAAAATTATGCGACCGGAATTTAAAACATTTCATTTGACTTTCTATTTTACTGTGGGTGCACCGTAAAACTCGGCTGTACATTCTCTACGGCGCGGCATATATAAGCGTGGACTGTGTTATAAATATTGTTCACTCCCTGGCTGAAATTTGATACACTTTTGATACACCACTTTTGATACGTATGAAAAATGTATGAAATAAAAGGCTTTGAATTGGAACCCTCATTTCATACACTTTTAGGTATCAAAACTGTATCAAATTAACATTGCATACACATTTTATACATATCAAAAGTGTATCAAATGCCAAGATAATGTATCAAAAAAGTATCAAATGAAATGTATCGTTTCATTTCATACATATTTGATACATAATTATATCTAAAGTGTATCAAATAAGTAACTGTATCAAATCAGGGTTCCAATTTAAACTGTATCAAATTAGCGTTCAAATTTTATCCTTTCATTTCATACACATTTCATACATCATTTATATCAAAAGTGTATCAAATATGTTACTGTATCAAATCAGGGTTCCAATTTAAACTGTATCAAATTTTCTTTGAAATTTTTATCCTTTCATTTCATACACATTTCATACATAATTTATATCAAAAGTGTATTGAATATGTTACTGTATCAAATTAGGGTTCCAATTTAAACTGTATCAAATTAACATTCAAATTTTTATCCTTTCATTTCATACACATTTCATACATAATTTATATCAAAAGTGTATCGAACATGTTACTGTATCAAATGAGGGTTCCAATTTAAACTGTATCAAATTTGCGTTCAAATTTTTATCCTTTCATTTCATACACATTTCATACATAATTTATATCAAAAGTGTATCGAATATGTTACTGTATCAAATCAGGGTTCCAATTTAAACTGTATCAAATTAGCGTTCAAATTTTTATCCTTTCATTTCATACACATTTCATACATCATTTATATCAAAAGTGTATCGAATATGTTACTGTATCAAATGAGGGTTCCAATTTAAACTGTATCAAATTTGCGTTCAAATTTTTATCCTTTCATTTCATACACATTTCATACATAATTATATCAAAAGTGTATCGAATATGTTACTGTATCAAATCAGGGTTCCAATTTAAACTGTATCAAATTAGCATTGAAATTTTTATCCTTTCATTTCATACACATTTCATACATAATTTATATCAAAAGTGTATCGAATATGTTACTGTATCAAATGAGGGTTCCAATTTAAACTGTATCAAATTAGCGTTCAAATTTTTATCCTTTCATTTCATACACATTTCATACATCATTTATATCAAAAGTGTATCGAATATGTTACTGTATCAAATCAGGGTTCCAATTTAAACTGTATCAAATTAACATTCAAGTTTTTATCCTTTCATTTCATACACATTTCATACAAAATTTATATCAAAAGTGTATTGAATATGTTACTGTATCAAATGAGGGTTCCAATTTAAACTGTATCAAATTTGCGTTCAAATTTTTATCCTTTCATTTCATACACATTTCATACATAATTTATATCAAAAGTGTTTCGAATATGTTACTGTATCAAATCAGGGTTCCAATTTAAACTGTATCAAATTAGCATTGAAATTTTTATCCTTTCATTTCATACACATTTCATACATAATTTATATCAAAAGTGTATCGAATATGTTACTGTATCAAATGAGGGTTCCAATTTAAACTGTATCAAATTTGCGTTCAAATTTTTATCCTTTCATTTCATACACATTTCATACATAATTTATATCAAAAGTGTATTGAATATGTTACTGTATCAAATCAGGGTTCCAATTTAAACTGTATCAAATTAGCATTCAAATTTTTATCCTTTCATTTCATACATAATTTATATCAAAAGTGTATCGAATATGTTACTGTATCAAATCAGGGTTCCAATTTAAACTGTATCATATTTTCGTTGAAATTTTTATCCTTTCATTTCATACACATTTCATACATAATTTATATCAAAAGAGTATCGAATATGTTACTGTATCAAATGAGGGTTCCAATTTAAACTGTATCAAGTTAACATTCAAATTTTTATCCTTTCATTTCATACAAATTTCATACATAATTATATCAAAAGTGTCTCGAATATGTTACTGTATCAAATCAGCGTTCCAATTTAAACTGTATCAAATTAGCATTGAAATTTTGATCCTTTCATTTCATACACATTTCATACATAATTTATATCAAAAGTGTATCGAATATGTTACTGTATCAAATGAGGGTTCCAATTTAAACTGTATCAAATTTGCGTTCAAATTTTTATCCTTTCATTTCATACACATTTCATACATAATTTATATCAAAAGTGTATTGAATATGTTACTGTATCAAATCAGGGTTCCAATTTAAACTGTATCAAATTAGCATTCAAATTTTTATCCTTTCATTTCATACATAATTTATATCAAAAGTGTATCGAATATGTTACTGTATCAAATCAGGGTTCCAATTTAAACTGTATCATATTTTCGTTGAAATTTTTATCCTTTCATTTCATACACATTTCATACATAATTTATATCAAAAGAGTATCGAATATGTTACTGTATCAAATCAGGGTTCCAATTTAAACTGTATCAAGTTAACATTCAAATTTTTATCCTTTCATTTCATACACATTTCATACATCATTTATATCAAAAGTGTCTCGAATATGTTACTGTATCAAATCAGCGTTCCAATTTAAACTGTATCAAATTAGCATTGAAATTTTGATCCTTTCATTTCATACACATTTCATACATAATTATATCAAAAGTGTATCGAATATGTTACTGTATCAAATCAGGGTTCCAATTTAAACTGTATCAAATTAGCATTGAAATTTTTATCCTTTCATTTCATACACATTTCATACATAATTTATATCAAAAGTGTATCGAATATGTTACTGTATCAAATCAGGGTTCCAATTTAAACTGTATCAAATTAGCGTTCAAATTTTTATCCTTTCATTTCATACACATTTCATACATCATTTATATCAAAAGTGTATCGAATATGTTACTGTATCAAATCAGGGTTCCAATTTAAACTGTATCAAATTAACATTCAAGTTTTTATCCTTTCATTTCATACACATTTCATACAAAATTTATATCAAAAGTGTATTGAATATGTTACTGTATCAAATGAGGGTTCCAATTTAAACTGTATCAAATTTGCGTTCAAATTTTTATCCTTTCATTTCATACACATTTCATACATAATTATATCAAAAGTGTATCGAATATGTTACTGTATCAAATCAGGGTTCCAATTTAAACTATCAAATTAGCATTGAAATTTTTATCCTTTCATTTCATACACATTTCATACATAATTTATATCAAAAGTGTATCGAATATGTTACTGTATCAAATGAGGGTTCCAATTTAAACTGTATCAAATTTGCGTTCAAATGTTTATCCTTTCATTTCATACACATTTCATACATAATTTATATCAAAAGTGTATTGAATATGTTACTGTATCAAATCAGGGTTCCAATTTAAACTGTATCAAATTAGCATTCAAATTTTTATCCTTTCATTTCATACATAATTTATATCAAAAGTGTATCGAATATGTTACTGTATCAAATCAGGGTTCCAATTTAAACTGTATCATATTTTCGTTGAAATTTTTATCCTTTCATTTCATACACATTTCATACATCATTTATATCAAAAGTGTATCGAATATGTTACTGTATCAAATCAGGGTTCCAATTTAAACTGTATCAAATTAACATTCAAGTTTTTATCCTTTCATTTCATACACATTTCATACAA
The DNA here is from genome assembly GCF_039555335.1 of Amphiura filiformis. Lineage (NCBI taxonomy): Eukaryota > Metazoa > Echinodermata > Ophiuroidea > Amphilepidida > Amphiuridae > Amphiura > Amphiura filiformis. The sequence goes on along the minus strand of NC_092630.1, from coordinate 61,017,303 downwards.
AATTTATATCAAAAGTGTATTGAATATGTTACTGTATCAAATGAGGGTTCCAATTTAAACTGTATCAAATTTGCGTTCAAATTGTTATCCTTTCATTTCATACACATTTCATACATAATTATATCAAAAGTGTATCGAATATGTTACTGTTTCAAATCAGGGTTCCAATTTAAACTATCAAATTAGCATTGAAATTTTTATCCTTTCATTTCATACACATTTCATACATAATTTATATCAAAAGTGTATCGAATATGTTACTGTATCAAATGAGGGTTCCAATTTAAACTGTATCAAATTTGCGTTCAAATGTTTATCCTTTCATTTCATACACATTTCATACATAATTTATATCAAAAGTGTATTGAATATGTTACTGTATCAAATCAGGGTTCCAATTTAAACTGTATCAAATTAGCATTCAAATTTTATCCTTTCATTTCATACATAATTTATATCAAAAGTGTATCGAATATGTTACTGTATCAAATCAGGGTTCCAATTTAAACTGTATCATATTTTCGTTGAAATTTTTATCCTTTCATTTCATACACATTTCATACATAATTTATATCAAAAGAGTATCGAATATGTTACTGTATCAAATCAGGGTTCCAATTTAAACTGTATCAAGTTAACATTCAAATTTTTATCCTTTCATTTCATACACATTTCATACATCATTTATATCAAAAGTGTCTCGAATATGTTACTGTATCAAATCAGCGTTCCAATTTAAACTGTATCAAATTAGCATTGAAATTTTGATCCTTTCATTTCATACACATTTCATACATAATTATATCAAAAGTGTATCAAATATATGTCACTGTATGAAATCAGCGTTCCAATTTAAACTGTATTAAAGTAGCATTGAAATTCTTATCCTTTCATTTTATACACATTTTATACATAATTATATCAAAAGTGTATCAAATATGTCACTGTATCAAATCAGCATTCCAATTTTAATGCTGGCCAGCGGGACCGCCCTATTTTTGATACATGTCATTTGATACACTTTTGATATAGTTTTTGATACACTTTTGATACAGTTTTTGATACACTTTTGATAGTTTTTTGATACACTTTTGATAGTTTTTTGATACACTTTTGATACAGTTTTTATGCACTTTTGATACAGTTTTTATACACTTTTGATACAGTTTTTATACACTTTTGATACAGTTTTTTTATATGCTTTTGATACAGTTTTTCAAATTTCAAAATTGGTCCAATCAAGCTCAAATTCAACAAGAATTATCCTTACATTATCTAAACATATTTTCAAACATTAATGACCCCAAAGCTCAAAGTGAAGGGGTCAAAGGTCAAATTTTGAAATTAGTCTAATCAAGCTCAAATTCAACACTGGCCTCTACTGCCAATGCTGACCTCTAGCACTTTCCCCCATCACGGAGCAGCTCAATGCACTTTCCCCTATCAACGTTCAAAATTAAAACACAATAGGACAAATGTGTGAGAAAGTATTGCAAAAAAGAAGCAAAACCCAACCAAAATGGAACATACATACATCAGAGGGCCTGCTTGGAAAGCAGGGTTTTTCACTGAAGTTGTTACCCTCAATAAAGAGACAAAAAAGCTACCAATAACAAAAAGATTCAGCAGGGTTTTTTACTATACAGGCATGTGCTATATTCATGCTTAATACATATACATAGAGGCCCTATAATGTAATATATAGTAAGCTTACCTTATCAGAACAAAGTCAATAAAATATCCTCTTTAATCAGTCCCTGATTACAACTACATTGTAACCTAATGTGCAGTCTACAAGCATGTTTGTATCTTCATCATGATAAATAAAACACCATAATTTGCTCTAAAATACAGTACATTTCCAAATGCAAATCCTGGTGTTAACTGCATGCATGCCACATGGGCAAATTTGAAAATGATGAGTCATTATCTAGACATGTGATCAGTTATTGATACAGTTTTGATACACTACAAAAGGTCAGTTTATGAAAGCCCAATTTGATACACTTTTGATATACCTCTAGCCACCCAAAATAAACTAAGTCCAATTTAATATGCTTTTGATACACTGTAGGCAGCCAGAATTTGACTAAGTCCAATTTGATACACTTTTGATATACCTCTAGCCACCAACAATTAACTAAGTTCAATTTGATACACTTTACATACACTAAAAAACAGGCAAAGTCCAATTTAATACACTTTTGATACACTGTATGCAGCCAGAATTTGACTAAGTCCAATTTGATACACTTTTGATATACATCTAGCACCAAAAAGTTAATTTTGATACACTTTACATACACTAAAAAACTGCAAAGTCCAATTTGATACACTTTTGATACACCACAAGCATGGCCAAAATTAACCAAGTTCAAATTCTATACACTTTTGATACATTTTTGATACAGTTAGGTGGTATTTGATACAGTTTTGATACCCTATATTTTCAGTTGATACATTTTCAATACACCCTTTGTATATCAAAACTGTATCAAATTGCCGTTTGATACAGATTTAATACACTTTGATACACTTTTGATACACCTCTTGCTGTATAGAATTTCTGCTAGGGCTGTAACTGCAAATAAGAAACAAGCCTACCATCCATTTTGAAGTAATTAAAAAAAAACAAGTTCACAACAACAACATCCGGGAACAACAAAAACACAAAAAACAATGGAGCCTTCGGGCGACACACAAGCACTTTATTTGTTTTCATGTTCGGCGGCTTCGGCGGCCAGGTTAGTTTGGGCTGTTTAATTAGCATGAAATTTGTTACACACGATGATGAACCACAAAATTGAACGTGGGCCTAAGTTTAAAGAAAACAAAGCAAAAATATGCCCAATTAAAACCGGACCGACATAATGGCCGAGTGAAAATTGAAGAAGTCAGAGTATTAAACAGAATCAGAATGGTGAAAGGAAAATATAACAATAACTGAAGCAATAGGCTTATTTAAAACTAAACAGTATTTATACTATTATATAATACTGATAGGCCAGGGAATATAAATCGCAGGAAAGAAAGCAATTATCATACAAAAAGAACAAGTTTAAAATTCATTAAAATTCCTTTAAAAACAGTTGTTTTATTCACGGGCGAGTCGGAAGATAATTTACCCGCGGAAATTTCCTTAAATGGCAATGCGCCATGCGACGCGAAGCGCGCGAAGTCGCACGCGTTTTATTGATGAGCTCAAAAGTCCTCCACGCTCAGAACACGTTTGGTGTTCAGTCCTCGTATACAGCACAGTGTAGCGGCCGTGCGTATATTCGAGACTGGAGGATTTAGTCTACCAGCATACCGCGGAATCATGGCATGTTGCCTCAGGGGATCGACGCTAAGTCAGGTACCGCGTGAGCAAACTCAAAAATAGCGCAAACAGCACGAGCGTACACAAAATAAACTTTGCGCGTAAGATAAGCGATGTCGCCAGGTGTGTACGCTGTACCGGCGTCAGCTGAATTCGAGTACGCTTAGAGGGCACAGGCATGGAAAATTCCAATCTGTGTATTAATAATCTAAGGAGGCCAGGGACTCAGGCTAGTCTCCACAGCAGCCAGTTTGGTTACGCCCCTTCCACACAAACATTTTTGTGGAGGGAGCGTAACCAAACTGGCTGCATAGGAGACTAAGTTCACTGACCCACTGACCTTGCAAACTCAACCACAGAGAGCTACGGTGCATAATCGAGGTGAAAATACGCTAGTTTGTTTACATGAGCTCATGAGCTTCTGGTAAATCTCATTCCGAAGCATTTACGAGCATACCATAATATTTTTTTAATTAAATATAAAGATGTTTATTTAAGTTATTTGTAAAATTCAGCGATGGACTTAATCTAGAAGTGGTTTGATTTTAGTTGTAAACGCGGGACTCGACCGGCATGACAAGTTGAACATGTGAAGTTCCAAATTCGGAAGCCATGTACTACTATTCCATGTACGTAGGTCTCACACGAACTGCTCCGAGGTAATATACCATGGAGGTATATAAATAAATGGAGAATGATCGCCAGAATTCTAATCTCCTAAGTGGAGATTATCCCGTTACCTCTATTCAATGAGTCACCAAACTTGAATTGACCAGCCACTTCAGCCAAGCTATTGATCTCCACGATGGTTATGAGCCTCTACCATGGTTCATTGATTGTCACTCCCAAAATTTCCTCATAGGAATTGACCCTACATTGACCCGTACCGGAAGCCTTGTAAAAGAGACTGTATAATGACGTCAGCTAGTCAATCAGCTAGTTCAAAGTCACCAGTTTTGATAGCTTATAGTTTCAATGTATGATCGTGCGCAAACCCGAAGAAATTCGGATGTTCTGTTCTCAAGTTATGAAACTGTTTTCTACACTAGTTGTGCCGTAACTTGACAAATATAGGCCTACTTAGTTTTCATGTTCATATATCAAGCTTTTAAGGGGGTCTGAGGGAGTTCAAATATAGTGCAAATGAAAGCAAAACGTTTTTACCTTCCGATTGTGAAACAATTATGTTGGGCCAATTTGGGCCATTTGAGTTACGAGCGAGCAAAATTTACCGGAAGTACTTCGGAATTCAAGCAAAAGTGATGATCAGACAATCTTTTCTAGAGAGAAATTGATTTACGGAATGTATAGGTCCTATATACTTTGTTTAAACAGTTTCTCATAGTTTAGTGTATGATAATCGTGATTTTGGTTGAAGCTTCGGGTCAAATTGATTGAGTGCCATGACGGATATGCCATGTTATTTAAACTTTTAATTCTGTAGGCCTATTGTCATGAAATCGTATAGGCCGCCTAAATCATCATCATTAAACTTATCAGTATCAGTATTTAGGCCTAAATGATTAATGATAATATTATTAGGAGGCTATCATTTTCTTTGGAGGGAGGGGTTCCAAATATACGGGGGGTCATAACTTTTTGGAAAAAAAAGTCATAATTCAACTTTTCATGACCAAAATGTAGGGAGTCACAAGATGACAACAGATAAGGTGTTTCTTTTTTCAAAAAGACTGATTTCTTGATGCAATTTAAGCACTCAATTTTTGGCGAAAATGAGATTTTGATATCAAAATTTTATGAAACATGAGTACTTAATTTCCAATAAGTATAAACTTCATTTTACCCCATTGAAATCAATGGCCAGTGAAACAGACTTCACAATGTAATCAGCTTAGCATAATCAATATAAACCTGAAATTGCCTATTCAACAATAATTGGTCATAACCAACGTAGTACAAAAGAGGCTTGGCTGGATCATTCTCCATTTATTTATATACCTCCATGGTTATACTGACTACTAGATTGTCTACTTTTGTACTTTCGTAAGTGATGAAATTGAAGAAAAAATCATGAAGTGAAATCTATCAGAAATAAACACTGATGTGATGTAGGCTAGTCCTGCTTAATCGGAGTACAGCATCCAGGCAGATCCAGATCCGAACAGAACTTACGATTGTTCGGTTGGACCGGGTTCAACACACATGACACAACAGACATGTCAGGACAGAACAGTTTTGGTGTTTACAAAAAAAATGCAAATGATCTCAAGTCACAAAAATTTGTTATAAAATTTCATTTATTGTCTCGCCTCAGTATTTCTGTCTGTCCGGGGGTGTGGATGTCCGTGTGTCCGTCCGGAGCTGTATCTGGGGAACTGTAAGACCTACGGGGACGCTACTTGGTGGGAGGAAGGTTATCTAAGTTTGCTCCGTAATTGTATGTTTTCGGTGAAAAATAATGCAAATTAACATAGCTAATTTGCATAATTTATGCGAAAATCAGCGCAAATTGATAAAATTTCATTTCTGAACTTTGTTCAGGATGGGACTTAGTAATCACTATTTCCGTCTGTGTGTGGGGTGGGATGTCCGAATGTCCGTCCGGAGCTGTATCTGGGGAACCGTAAGACCTACGGGGACGCTACTTGGTGGGAGGAAGGGTATCCAAGTTTGCTCTGAATCGTATGTTTTCGGTGAAAATATGCAAATTAACATAGCTAATTTGCATAATTTATGCGAATATCAGCGCAAGTTGATAGCGGCGCATGGTAACGAAACCTTGTGACAGGAATGATACACACCTGCTGATCACCTGATTAGTTTTTGGCGAAAAGTATGCGCATTTAGTTGTTAAGTTGCATAATTTATGCGGAACGCTTCTACAAAATGGTTGGAAATCTGAAGAAATCCGCCTTGTGAAGCTGTTTCTGGGGATCCGTAAGAATGCTAAGCCCTATGATGATGAAACGTGGTGGGGGTAGCATGACCAGAGGATCTCGACCTGATTCGATTTTCAGCGCAAAATATGGTAATTACCTACCTAATTTGCATAATTTATGCATAATATGCAAAAACCTTTTTTCTCGGAGACTAGGGGTCGCACGTTCTTCAAACTTGGTGGGCGGGTGCATCTTGACCCCAGACAGAACAAGTTTGTATTGGTTAGTGGGTGAAGGTCACTCGAGGTCATCCAGGGGTCATCTAAGGTCAAATTACTATAAACTGTCGTATGGGCATGAAACTTGGTGGGTACAGTTAACATTTAGAGTCAAATTTTCTGATGGTCATTTTGGGGTCATCCGAGGTCACTTAGGGTCATCCGAGGTCAAATTACTAAAACTGTCGTATGAGCATGAAACTTGATGGATACACTTAACATTATGAGTCAAATTTTCGGACGGTTATTTCGGGGTCATCTGAGCTCACAAGGGGTCATCTGAGGTCAAATTTCTAAAAACTCGTATGGGCATGAAACTTGGTGGGTACAGTCAACATTTAGAGTCAAAGTTTCGGAAGGTAATTTCGGGGTCATCCAAGGTCACCAAGGGGTCATCTGAGGTCAAATTACTCAAAACTGTCGTATGGGCATGAAACTTGGTGGGTACAGTCAACATTTAGAGTCAAATTATCGGACGGTCATTTTGGGGTCATCCGAGGTCACCAATGGGTCACCTGAGGTCAAATTACTAAAAACTTGTATGGGCATGAAACTTGGTGGGTACACTTAACATTTAGAGTCAAATTTTCAGACGGTTATTTCAGGGTCATCTGAGGTCACCAAGGGGTCATCTGAGGTCAAATTACTAAAAACTGTTGTATGGGCATGAAACTTTGTGGGTACAGTCAACATTTAGAGTCAAATTTTGGAAGGTCATTTCAGGGTCATCCGAGGTCACCCAGGGGTCATCTGAGGTTAAGTTACTAAAACTCGCATGGGCATGAAACTTGGTGGGTACAGTCAACATTTCAAGCCAAATTTTTGGAATGTCATTTTGGGGTCATCCAAGGTCACTCAGGGTCATCTGTGGTCAAATTACTAAAACCTCATGTGGATATGAAACTTATTGATGGATGTATTATGCTCTGCAAATAAGATATAGCTACCAACCAGCAAGATGTATGATTGCATGTGATCTGGCACATACAATGTATATGATTTCACCTGTTGCACATTCGACTGCAATTACTTTCACATTCAAAAAAGCACAGAGCCACAGCGCCATTGGTGCTCTTGTTTTTTTATGTGTCAGTTCAGGATTTTGGATAAGAATTTTGTGCAAAAATTATCCAATTTTGCAAATGTTGGAATAAGAGACAAATAAAGTCACTGCTACAAACTATTATTCTTCTCTTTATCATATATCATGTTTATTGTTTTCATGTCCAAAATTAGCAAAAATGTCCAAAACTTATGATCAAATATGAATTTGGGGTTTTATTTTTGCCGTTTTGTTTTTAAAAAAATAAAGAGACATAAAAAAATGAATTTCTTGATTTTCAAAGACGACTACACGCACGATTTTACTGACACACGCGGCAGCTTTGAGACACAGGATTTAATTAAGATGGCCTAATGATAATTTTCGAAATGAAGATGAATGTTAGACCCTTGATATTAGTCTTGTTTTAAAGCTTAGGACTTTCATTTTAATTTGATACTAAAACCAGGATTTTCCATTGATGCTAATTAATCGTATGATCAATTAAGCTAACAAATTTGCAGGGTGGCGGATTGGCGGACATGGTACCATAGAAAGTCTATGGAAATAGATCATAACAGTTTGATGACATACTTTTTTCTCCTCTTATGTTGAGTTGAAAACTAAAATTGATTATTTGGTACCAATTTGATGTTAGTAATTGGCAACTAAATAATTATGTACTTTGTGTAATTTCATCTCATTAATTACACTAACGAGAACATTTACAGGCTCCATTTCACTTGGGTTTCTGTGTGAAACACTCAATTTTCAGAATTGCAAGTAATTAGACAAAGAGATATTGTATTCTTTCTGGGTTTGGAATGATTATTTATGATTGAAAGCAGTTATTTAAATTATTTAATCAGCTAATTGGCACTAATTAAACCTTTTGTATAATTAATTAGGTCTGAAGTTATGATCAAGTAAACTTTTATCACCCTGTATACATAGATATATGGGGTGCTGTTTAGTTTTGTGGTCTTTGGATTGAGAAAATACTCCTGAAAAGATATAGGCACTCCCAAACAATACCAAGTGTTCTTTTATCAGATGAACTAACTTTTTCAGTTTGAAAAAGTGACAGAAAGACTATCATTTTATGACAATTGACTGAATTACAGAACAATTGGCTAGCCACCCAGGAATACATTTTGTAGTTCGAAGTGGAAAAAGAAAAACTTAAAAATAACTAAAAAGCATGACTGCATGTTTTTCTTTTCAAATGAAATTCATGCTGCTTCATATTAACAACACTACATTGCGTGAATGCAATGAACAAAAGAAAACAATACTCGCGACTGGCTTTCATTCATATCAGTCACCATAGCAACGAAAAGGGAACGGTTTCTTGTTTGGGGAAATGTATCATGTAACGAAATTAAGGGAACCCAAGTTTTTTGGTTTTTTTTAACTTCTTGAACTTTTTTTTTGGCAAACAAATTACTGTTTTTGTGTGTGTTTTTGATTGTTGTTGTTTTGTTGTGTGTTTTTTTCGCTTCCGGTTGACCGAAGTGTCTTAAACCAATTTTGTATTTTCATAGTAATATGTTTCTTCAAAACAGGAAACCGTTCCCTTTCAAGTTTCAGAATAGAGAATCGTTGTATGGTGACTGATACAGTGATAAAAGAAAGCCAGTCGCGAGCGGCCTATTGTTTTCTTTTCCCCCATTGCAGCTGATTGCATCTATTGTGTTGTTGTGAAGCAGCTGTATCAGTGTGCAAAGGGGCAGCATTTTACGAAAATTGTCAAAAATGGTACAGAAAAGGGCCTAAAAATCTTAAATATCAGGGTGGCTAACATTGGGGGAGGGGTATTGATGGGGCATATGCCCTCCCACCCCCTTCGGGCTAACATAAACACACGATGAAACATGCTTTTGTGTATTCTAGTTTCTTTACTTTTTTTGTGATGATTCCCAGGAAAATAATGAGAGGAACAAACCTAAAATCAAGCAAGTCTTCTTGGTCTCCAGCAGATGGGATAAGGCTGATGAAAGTCGATTTTGAGTTTCCCGTCACTCGCTCTCACTTCATTTTCTGACCCAAAAAATAACAATAAAAACTGGATAGGCCTATATTTGATATAAAAAAAATACGATGAATATTTGTGCATTTTGGTGGAAAAATCAAAACATTTTGCTACCGACCTTGAAGCCTCTTCTTAAATATACTTTTAAGTCTCGCTTGGAATAGACCTGAACATCCATCTTTGAGTGATTGAGCGGTAAATAAAAACACGTTTTACTCGTGTTTGGTCATATAATCCCGGGCATATAATGAGCAATAAATGAATAATGAAAAGTTATCAGAAATTTAATATGTGACAGGAAACTCAGGATCGATTAGACTCCAAGGGACGGGTCATTTTGCAAGGCGGCGCGTTTATCGTTAATCCTGGTCTTGGATGCTTATAAATTGTTAATTCTTTTTTTTTAATAGTTGTAAAGTCTGAGACAAAGAACCAGAAAGCTCAGAAACACTATTACAGAAAGCTCAGAACAGGGCAACCGCAGATTTGAAATCTTTGACAGATGTCAAAGAGAAAATTAAAGGGGACCCCTGTAAAGGGATAAATAGCCTAGTTTCAAGTCACGACCGATTCCGTGTTCATTCCGTAAAGTATGCGCAAATGATGAACGAAAGAGACAAGACTTGCAAAAGTCTATACAAGGCTATCCCGTGACCCTCACGAAGTATGTACAAACAGAAAACAGGAAAGTATTAAAGATTGATTGGATAAATACAACACTAGTGTGTTGTGGCAGGGATATAAAGGGATAGGCATCGTAGCTATTACGTAACACACCGAATGATGTAGTTTAACTCTAGACAATAGGCGCCATATTGCAGGAGGGTTAGAGTTCATAGAGGAAACGTTAAAGGTTAGTAGATTAGGTCACCCAGGCACATCACTAATGTGTTTCACGAGTTGTAATACCGAGAGGTAAAAACATTGATTTTGTAAAATTCTCCCGATTTTTTAAAATTACTAAATAAGGTTAGTACTTCAAACCATTCTTTGATGAATCTATGCAATATGACGGTAATTTTTGAAACATCTAAGAATCAATCTTAAACATCTTCATGATATTCATTTTTTGCGCATGGTCAAAGCATGCTCTTGCGCTATCCACAGACTATCCGGTGGAAACTTCAAAGCAACGATCGTGCGTTAATATTTACAAAATGGCGAATGATGTAGT